>NW_006263372.1:77814-82180 GCF_000469605.1 Apis dorsata
CGTAAAAACTCGAGAATTCAACTGGCAAGCGGGGAAGGTTAATTTCCTGGAGCATCCGATAGAAAAAAGCTTGCTTCGAGGCCACAGGTGCATCCATTCAGTGCATGACAGTAATTAATCTCTCTCTCTTTCCCCGCTTTCCATCCACTTCTCCACCCTTTCTCTCTATCCCTTGCCACTGTTTCGCCCCTCGGAAAAGAAGAAAAAAGAAGAAAAAAGAAGAGAGAAAAAAATCGAGCCCAATTCGCGCCTCGTTTCCCGGCGTATACCCACTTGTTCGCGGCCACATGAGCTTCAACAGTGATTCACCAACCAGTCAGTCGGAGTGGGGGGAATGGGGAGAGCGGCAATGCGCATGCGACATTGCCGAGGCGAAATAATAAACGCACTCTCGAATCTTTCCACGAGAATACACCACGAGTCGCGGGGTTTACGGTAGGTCGAGACAGGGGGGAATAAATGAGGATGAGGGGAGAGCGGAGGGAATGAATAGATGAAGGAAAAGAAGAGCTCGATACGCTTTCCTTCCTCTTTTTCTTTATTCGAATTTCGCGGGTTACACAATTGACAACCACTTGTGATACGCGAGAAGGATGGAAGATTATTTTTTGAAGAATTGAAATTTTGAAGAATTCGTAAAGATAAATATTTAAAATACGAAAAATGAATTTATTTTGAAAAGATAAATTTATTATATAACTTCGTAATATGGTTGTTGCTAAATTAATCTTTCACAAATTTTAATTTCAAGCTATTGCAAATTAACGATATTTTATCGTTCGAGAAACAAATAAACAAAAAAAACGAAAAACACAAAGAAATTTATTTTTCACTTGTGTAACCTCGATTCAATTTAATTCGTCCAAAAAGTGTCTCGAAATCAAGTTTATCCTTCATTAACGACCGACGCATGACGAATTAAAAAAAATTACAGTGAAAAAAAAGAAATGCTGACAGTCTGACATCATAAAGGAGGACAATCCGAATAGAGTAGACGTATAGACCACACGGAAGAAAAGAAGTTGTGAGTTAAAGAGACGCGTAATGAATTCTCCGTTAATTTGCCGAGAAAAGAGGATTCTTTTCAAGTTGGCGGATCGCGTTGGCGAGCGAATCGCTCGAACAAATTATTTCGTTCTAATTTACCAGTAACGAACTAGCGTTCGTAATTGCGTTCGCGCTAATCGTTTTTCCACGCGTTTCTCCGTCACCACCTCTTTCCACCGTTGAAAAGCTAGGCCCGGAAACGGCTCGAATTCACCGGATATTCTCGTTCTTTTCGCGGAACGACGCACCATTCAGCCGGTCATTAGCGATGAAAAAGGGAAAGGCAGGTCGCGGAATAAGCGTATTAACGACATACCGTTATCGTCGCGTGGCTGCGTCGACGATCCCGCTAATTGAAGAGTCTCCATTCGAGCTTCGTTTCCTTTTTCTTTCTATCTTTTTTTTTTTTTTTCTTTCTTTTTTATAGTCCAACCGGTGAAATCGCAATTAGGGATTGGAAAAAATAGGGTGTGAAGATTGGTAAAGGAAAAGAGACAGAGGAAGCGGAATAGAGAGAGAGAGTGAGGTTGTTCTTCAGCCATTTTCCCGGCTTGTTTCCATCCTCGATGCCGAGCCTCCGCGACCTACCACAGCCTGTAACTGTTCTCGCTCCTTTTTCACCTTCTCCTTTCCTTTTTTGCCGTCGCTTTATGCCTTTTGTTCTTCGCGCAGCGGTTAGAGTCTTTCTAGTGGGATTTATCTACCGAGCATTGACTATACATATATATATATATATATATTGATCGATAGCGCGAAACACTTTTCGCTTCGAAATATTTATTACCGTTTTATTGAAAATTAATTTTTTGAAAAACTGATCGCTCTTAAAATTAATATTCATATATATATATATNTAAATATTAATTACACGTGTATCGATTATCGTAATCAATTATTATTTACACTCGGTCGATCGTAACCGCGTTTCGATGGCTGCCTTCCGTTCAATCTTCCATTAAGTCATCAAGACGAGTCGATCTTGTGCTCCACCGCGACATTTCATAAATCACTCTCTTAGCAATTACGGATAAAATAATAATTCGCGACGGAGGAGGAGGATGGTTTGGTCCCTGTTGTCTGACTTTTCCCCCCTCTCTCCCCCTTCCTCCACCGTTATTGGCATCGAATTCCCTTTCCTCATTTTCGACCGACTACTCTACTCGAACCGCGAAATTGTCGCGTATAGCCTCGTTAAAAGCCAGAGCCGCGAAATATGCGCATAAATCGGCGGACGACTCGCGTCTCGCAACGTTCGTATTGTTGGTCGCAATTAGTGGGATTAATTTACATATTGCCGGATTAACCGTTCGCCCGATGAATTATTCATCGTATGCTAATGGGCCGCCTTTGAATTGAAGTCTATAATTGAATGCTTCTCGAGAATAAGGAAAGAGAGCCGCGCGAATCACCATCGACCCCCAAAGCAGATGGCCCAATGGAACGAGCGTTAAACGTATTAATGGTGGAAACGGATATCGTGAAATGATATGGATTGATAAATTGTGTGGGTTCAGAAGTTGATCGGTTTGATTGTGAATATTGAAAACGAGATTCGATAATTAAGATTCTTTTTTTTTTGGCAATGTTAATGAAGATATGAAAAAGATCTAATTAATTGATTGACAAATAATAAATTAATTAAACTTAAATTCAAATAATAATTGTGAAAAAAATTCACTGTGACGGTAAGTAAAGGGAAAATAGAATTAATATCTGATTCTAATATTTTTCTAAGTGATAAAAAATCAATGAGAAAAATTATAATAAGGATTAAAAAAAATAGAAATTTTTCTTTTTTCTTTTTCAATTATTTTCCATATGATAAAATATGATCAATAAAGGACAAAAATAGAATCGATTATAAACTCTTTCTTCTAAAGCTAAAGAAAGCAGAAAGATATTTTCATCGATTTTTAACGAATTATTATTTCACATAGAAAAACTCTGGAAAATGATAGCGAACGGTGGCATAACGGTAAGCAGCCATTAAACGTGTAAGCACACGTTTCGGATACGGTATCGCGGAAATTTCATTTTAATATCGTCTACTTTGTACATAAGCACGAGTGAACTACGCGACGCCACGAGAGCTAATATCGTTTTAATGGCGAATAATGCAATCTCCCGACAAAGACCACAGAGACATCATCCCGGTGTAACGAGGCCTCAAGACGGAGGGAAGAAGAGTGATTGCACGCCTCAGCACGAAAATGCCGCTAACGATGGATTAAACAGAAGAAAATTGCAATGAAAAATTTTCTATGAAGAAAACAGGTTAAAAATGGGATAACTATGGGATTGTTGAAAAATTCGTAAAAAAAGTAATATTTTTCAATTATGTCTTCCTATCTAGTTAGAATTAATATGATGATGTAAAAAACTAGACGTATCAATGTGTTCTATATTAGGAAAAAATAAGATATTAGTGAAAAGAGTTATATCAGTTCCTGTGTCAGATTAAATTAGATTTTAATAGAAAGAAATCGTTATTTTTCGAAACTAATTCATGAAAAATTACTAGATATCATTTTCAACTTCAAAATATTCGAAATGGACACCGTTCAATCTAGTGATAACTAGTTATTTTGAAACTTACCGATAATCAATAATCGAAATTCATTCGTGTTAATAAAAACATCAGAATTGCAATATAATTCCAGGAGACGATGGATAGTAGAAGAAGATAAAAGGTGCGACAGAAAGAAAGGAGGAAAGAAAAAAGGGGGAAGACCCAGAAGAGAAAGGGAGGAGAGAGAGAAAAAAAAAAAAAAAAAAAACGAGAAACCGGTTGTTGCCTTTCGAGCAGCTGTCTTCTGGGAGTCGAGAAAGATCGGAGATCGAAGGGAACGGGTCTATGCTAGCCGATCGACGGTCGTTGCTGAAAACGAGGAGGCCATGGTTTCGCTTCTCCAATTCCTCTGGCCCGTTCAACGTTTTATTGCGCTCGTGTATCGTTCTGCGGTGTCCACACCACCGTGTTACGCGTAAACCGACACCTTGGTGGATATATAACGTTTCTTTGGTACCAAGGAATCAGCTGTTCAACGAAACAGGGGCTTGAAAAACGGTCCCCCCGAGAGGATCATCTGTCAAGTGTGCACATGGAATGATTGCATGGTCGTGAAAATTTTCGTTGTGAAAATTATTCAAAGTTCAATTAAGAGGAAGTATAATAAGTATAATGTTTTAACTGTATGTAATTTTGAAAGTGTATTTTTTAGGTAACGTTGGGATGAGAATTTTTGAAAAATATATTATAAAATAAAATATATAATTATGTATTATATTTATATTATATATATATATATATATATATATA
>NW_006263372.1:82997-85046 GCF_000469605.1 Apis dorsata
GATCGATTACGTAATATAGAATATATACACGAAGAACTTTTGTAGGTGACTGTAACGGAGGCGATAAAAAGGCTAAGCCAAGGAGTAAGAAAGAGAAAGAGATATACGAAGAAGGAGATTGGTAAACCAGTATGGATGCACCGTTAATCGATTTGCATATGAGGAGAGTCGATTTCGACGTCAGTGTGCGTGCAGCGAAGACCAGTTTGGTCGAGAAGAAGAGAAGAGGAAAGTACACACCGGAGGCATAATTCATGTAATTACACGATCGAGCATCATGCGGTAACTATTCGACCGAAGGAAAACAAAAAATAAATAAAAATGACACGAGTCTGGAACGATTGAGTCAAATTACGTGAACGAGTTCGATGCTCGATATATTCTTTCTTCTCTTCGTTCGAACAGTAACCGGAAATTTAATTCGTTTTAGTCGCTGAATCGATTAATCCTTTCCGCATTAATTTATTTCGATTTCAGGATAAATTTAATTTCGATTATTCTCTTTTAAAGTTTTATTTTATTTCGACTTATTTTTTCCTTTATCTACATAAATAACTCATGCAATTCAATGAGAAAATGAATTTAACATAAAGAATCGGTATCAAATTTCGTTCAGTTTATATTCTTTCTTTTTTTAAAAATATCTAAGTCTTTTTATAAAATTTTTATCAATAGAAATATTGTCTAAAAAATATATACGCAACAATAATCTCAAAAGTTTTTAAAATTTTAATAAAACAAATCTTATTCCATACTATATAAAGCAGTCAAAAAAATCACAAAAATTTGAATATAAACTATAAAAATTCTTAAGTGATTAAAAAAAAACCGCAACAAAGCCTTAATAGTATCGAGTTGCTAATTGACAAATCATCGTCGAAATCCCGTTGGCAAGAGCATCGTGTATCACACTCTCAACCACTCCGCCTTAACCTATCTCCCCACTCTATATCTTCGTACATCATCGAAGATCATGGTGGTTGTATGGAAGCACACGGTATGACGTCGAGAAAGGTTGGGCGTCGAAGAAAGGAAAGACAGCTAGAGGCCAGACGGAGAGAAGAGAGGAAGGGGAAAGTGGTGGGGGAGGAACGAGAGGCTGCCGGTTCAGCTGCATTAATTAAACTAGCGGAGGACAATGAGCCTGTCTGCTGGCTCGCTTGCCTCGCTGTGTAATTCACGCCTCTCACGGGAGAGGCACCCTTCGACTTTGCTTTCCAGTTTGAACCTTCCTATGGATAATTACCTACGCCCTTCGTCTCGTCTCGCTGTCCTCCTATCCTTTTCTCACTCTCTACGTCGTTCAAATACGTATTTTCTTTCTTTATTTTTTTTCCCCCCTTCTTTTCTTTTTCCTTCTGACTCTTGCCTCGTTCTTTTGCGACACGCGTCGCCGGTTTCGAGCGTGCGATCGCACCACGATGAGATCGTCGCTTTGGTTGATTTAAGGATTCGAACGGGATGTGTTTATAGGAATGAATGGTATAAAATATATTATTCGTTTTAAGATAAATTTTAGAATTGTATTTTAAATTATGAATCATCAACATTTCTCTTATTTTATCTTTTCTTCGAACTAAACACACTAATATTTATAATTTTAAAATTTTTCTAAATCAATTTCTTTACAAAAAAAAAAAAAACTGATAAGATTATTGAAATTCAATTTATAAAGTGGAAAAAAAATTGAACTTAATTTCTATATTTGAGAAATTAATAAAAAAATTTTATCGATACATAACATCTTTCTTTTTTTGAATTTTTATTTAAATCTTCAGTGTGACAATTCACGATGCGCATTTTACATTGGGTTAAGACGGCAGCTCTGTCCTTGACTAAACGGCAACAAAAATAATCGAACACATAGAAAACCTGCCCCCCCACTCCTACTTCTGTTGTATCCAGGATCAGCGCGCGTCTCACGAGGATCATTTAACCGAGATAATTGCCAAACATTGTTTACCTTGTTAGCCGTTAGAAGCTGGCTCATAAACTTGTGCGAGTTAATAAGCAGAAGCGCAAGGCAAGCCCAGAGGCGGCGTGAGAGCC
>NW_006263372.1:85251-89148 GCF_000469605.1 Apis dorsata
GAGTGCGAAACCGTGTGTAAATTAGCGTCTTCAATTTGTAACCATTCGCTTGACTTTACGCCACAGTTCCGAGTGGGTTCGCGAGAGACGAGAGCGCCGGAATAACGAGATACTCGTGGGGGATGAAACGCAAGCGAAATATACAGGAAAATTAGATGTGCGTGCGTGCGTGCGTGCATAGGTGTGTGCGTGTGTATGTGTGTGTATGTGCATGTGTGTGTCATGTCATATATTCGTATGTATTTTTTAAAGATTAAGTGTAAAATTGTTTATAACGAATTCTTTTTGTCAATTAAAGATGTAAAAAAATTAAAAAATTGAAGGCAATATTTTTGTTTTACTAAGTATGTATAATTTTTTCTTATTTTTAAAAGATATTTTTTAAAGATTAAATGTAAAATTGTAAGGTTTATAACGAATTCTTTTTGTCAATTAAAGATGTAAAAAAATTAAAAAATTGAATGCAATATTTTTGTTTTAATAAGTATGTATAATTTTTTCTTATTTTTAAAAGATATTTTTTAAAGATTAAGTGTAAAATTGTAGGGTTTATAACGAATTCTTTTTGTCAATTAAAGATGTAAAAAAATTAAAAAATTGAATGCAACATTTTTGTTTTAATAAGTATGTATAATTTTTTCTTATTGCTTTCAAATTTTTAAATGGTAATATAAGGAATTCAATTAGTCAATGTATACATGTTACTATAAGTAAACTATTATATAAAATTTTCTCATAATTAAATATTTGCATAAATTTAAATTGGAAATTTCGAAGTTGCACATATGTTACAATTTATAATACAAAAGTGAAAAGGTTGAATCATAAAATAAGATTTTATTCATGAAATATTTGTTCGACAAATTTCTTTTAATATTTCTTTCCATAATTAAATTATACATTTTGACTAAAATAATGGAATTATTTATTATAAATTGGGCCTATAATGAAATTAAAAACCTGGAAAAAACTGTTCTAAAACATTCCATTTTCAAGATCTCTTTAAATGAAGCAAGAGCAATGGCCAAGTGAGGCCAGAAATTAACGAAACGTTGCTTTAAAAGCAAACCAATCTTCAAATGAAGAGAAGAGGGTAATCCCGTGACTAAGAACCACGCAACAGGGAGGGAAATGGAGGATTGAACGTCTTTGAAAAGTGAACTGCAACTGGTATACTCGAGAGTTGAGAACCACGATCTGTTGCGCACCAAGGCGTAGTCAGGAATCAAAGAAAAGAAGGAAAGAGAGAGAGAGAGAGACGATCCTCCTGCCGCCTCTGTATACCCCTTGAGAATCGACTCCTCTAGCAAGGAGGTTAGACGAGGAAGAATGGAACGAAACGATCGAGAGTCTCTGATCCTTGTCTATCCCTCTATCTTATCTTATCTTCTTGGCTGGGCTATTTCGAGAGAAAAACTTTCGAGGATTTTGCGGTCGCTCGAACTTCTCTGTTTCTAGTTCGCGAGATTTCGAGAACCAAGGAAGAAAGAAAGAAGGAAATTAAGATGAAACCTTCGATGCTCTATAGCTTGATATTTTGGAACGACTAGTTGTATTGTTGGGAAGTAAAAATTGAAGAATTTTTTTTTTTCTTATTGCTGACGATTGTTTGTATCAAATATAGTTTTTTATATCTTTATAATAGCGTCTCTATGATCATATTTGATAATTTAAATAAAATGAAGATCGAAATAACTTTTCGTAAAAATTATTATTTCGATTGTGATGATGAATTTATAACATTGATCGTGATTGTTAAATGGAAACTTTTATTTTATAAATATATTTTATACATATATATATATAAAAATTCTGCGGTAAATTTTGAACCATTCAATTTTATTCTTTCAATAAAAATCAACGTTTCAATAAAAATCAACGTAAAAATGAAAACGTGAAATTAAAACTGCATTTCAATCGATTTCATACTCGGCAACTCTTATTTAGATCGAAATAAAATACATATTTACAGATACATTTATGAAAACTACCGCAATGCAAGAAAATTTGAATGCGTGTAAAGTCAAAGACAAAAACGTATGGACACAAAAACTTTTCCATGTACTTTCTACATATTTCTCCGTAAAATAATTATTTCTCTCTTTTAGAGTACCGCGAACCACGATCCCTGTATACAAAAACCATGAACACGCGACTGAAGAAAATCTAACGACGATTAAATTCGCCTCTGATTTCATTTTAATTGCGAGTCATTACGTCGATTCCGCGACGGTTAACCCAGTTTCCCATCTCGAGGATAGGCGCACGCGACCTTTCGTGTCGGGACCTCCACCTTAAGCCGCGTTTCTACCACATTATTTATGACATGGAACCGCATTTCTTATTCTTTATTTTTTTATCTCTTATTCGTAAATGAAAATCTTCTTTGCCGAATTATTTGTATCTCGATAATTCTTTAAAATATACGTAATCTTAAAAAGAAATTTTGCACGATATGCACAAGGATTGAAATTTCAATGTTTTCATTATACTTTATCACACGAACTCTAAATAATCTTTATTATTAATCGATCACAAAAATTATTTTCGAATAAATATTTTTCTGTCTTTCCTTAATTTTTACATTAATCAATTTATTTATTTCTTTATCACCATGAGTGATTTTCAAATCTAATTAGATAATTGTTTTAACTGTTGTCTGCAAATGATTTCACATAGCTTATGATTACGTTGAATATCAAAAATTTTAAGTACAAGCATAAATGTGTATTTAACATTACATATTATATTCGATCAAAATAAAGTTACTAAAATAAGTTACTAAAAAGTTTAAGATATCACGTTTGTGGGTAAGTTAATCCTCGATAAAAATCTATCGTCACGGGGAAGGAAAAATGGCCGAAACAACTTTCTTCAACTCGACCGGAATTTCCCCGTGTCCCGTGTTACAGGTTCTCGCGAGTAACGTAAGTTGAAGATAAGTTGCGCTTGAAAACCGCGATAAAGGCTGTTCGTCTTCGTCTCTGTTTTACGTCAAACGAATTTCCACGGCGGATGAGGGGGCAGGGGGCCGCAGGTGGATGTACTTTATCGATTTTGGCATACCAGACAAGCTGCTTGTGCTTTCGCAGCGATAATCCGCCGAGTAGGTACCGCTACCCGGGCTGGCTTAAATCGCCCACTTGAAAATTTCATCGACGCGTACCCCCTCTCCAAACTTTTTCCCGCCATGAGAACCGTGTTTTTGGTTCAAAAATTCGGGCTAGCAGAGGACGCAAGATTGCTTAATTCTTCTTCGTTGGAAAGGAATGATGATGTTATAATTTCGATGAATTTTTTTTTTTTTATAGAGAAAAAATTTGTCGAAGAAGATATAATAATTAATGATTCTGCGAAGAAGAGATGATATATTACAATGATATATTATAAAATTTTTATTCACAGTTTAATTTGAAGTTATTTATTTTATATTTTTTTTTAAAAATAATGTATGATATTATTCACTGTTTTTATACATGGAATAAATTGTTAAAGTTATGTTTTATTATCTTTTTCCAGTATTTCATTAAGAATATTATCCTTTAATCTTTTGTATTTTCTTCCCATCTTTAAAACCTGCATTACCTTCACTTATCTCACTATCACATTTAAAATATCCTATTTTCACCATTTCTTTTGGTAATTATTATTTTATATTTCCTCTTCTTCATCAAATAATTTTTTCCAACTATGTATTACATAAAAATTGTTTATTATATTTTATTTCATTTTTCCTCAATTTATCGTTATTAACAATAAAAACATTTTTCTTTTTTAATGAAAATTTAGAGAGAAAAATTTTTAACTAATTAAAATATTTATATAAAATATAAAAGTAGACGTCAAGTTTGAAAGATAAATTAATTTTTTGAAAAAAAAAAAAAAAAAAAAAAAAAA
>NW_006263372.1:89419-96719 GCF_000469605.1 Apis dorsata
AAAATATGGGATTAAAGACTCGAGGACCACGATTAGGGTTCGATGTAAATCAACCCTCGAGTGATTCGAACTCTGGTTTACGAACACGTGTTTTCCTAGCCGCCTATAAAGCTCTGTTTAGCCCCCAGGATCCCTCAAGATCATTACGATTCAACTGAGTCGAATACGGAAGAGGCTGTACAACACGCGGCTGCAAATGTTTCGAGAAGGGGAGAATTCGTCAAATTTTAACGCACGTGCTCTATTGAAATATGAAATTACATGGAATCGAGTTTCGACCACGTGAAGAATATTTCGAATATATTATCATTCAAATAATATTACTTAAGATAAAATAAAAAAGTATTTTAAATTTCAAAATTGCATTCTAATAAAAATGAACATAATAAAATAATAATAAAATAACAATATTAAAATTAAAATTTTTCTAAATTAAATAAATTTAATCCTAAATAATTTAATTATCTAAAATTAAAATTATCTTTTTATATATTCTTCTAAAAACATTTATCTGAAAAATTTTATATATAAAATATATAATGATATTAACAATATCAGCAATAAATAACAATATCATGTTTCTACAAAAAAATTATGAAATATTAGAAACAAGCTCAAGACTCATTCACTGGAACCCACAATCTATAATTTCCTTAAGATTAATCCTATTTGGAAGCATAGATCGTCGGCTAATTAAATTTACGCCTCGTAGACTTTCCTAACACGAGTTCCTAAGAATCGATGGGGCACTCTCAAGCCTAGTGAAAAGTCAAGACGAAGACGAAGAGTCCAAAGAGAAGGTGAAAGAAAAAAAAAGGCAAGAGGAAAAGAATACGAAGAAGGATAAGAAGAGAAAGACGAGGTGGACGAACGTCGCCGACCGCTATTTATATTCGACGCAGCGGACGTTCAACTTACAAGCACCCCCGCCTTACGACGTATCCTCCTCTTCGACTCTTCTTCTTGTTTCTAGTCTCCACTCCATGCCGCGAAAACGGACAAACCCGCGAATAAATCTCTCACTGCGACCACCCCTCCTGTATTCCTGTTTTCCTTGACGTGCCGCGAATATGCGATCGGCCCAACGAAAATAAATTCGATTCCACATTATTCCGCATTATTAGCTCGCGAAATGATTTCTATAGAGATAAGTGAATATTTAACAAATCAAATGATTACTAGAAAACTAGAATCTATTGCTCTGTATCGAATAATATTTATGGAATGAATAATGGAAATTAGAAATGTGATGGATTGTCACGTGACTCGACAACACAAATTTCGGGATAGATCGGAAAAATTCGGGCGTGATCGGCCGAGGTTGCGATAAGTACGAGTGGCAGTTTAACTTCGAATTGGCTCAGTAATAATCGGATGTAATCGGTTAAAGGCTTTAATAGACTGGTTCTTGAGCTTTCAAACTTATCATAACGTGAGTGAAACGATAAAGAATATATGAATGATACGTTTCACGTAAGTATATATTGATCGGTTAATGCCGGTATAATAATCGGTACGAATTTATGGGGCAATTAAATATAACGTTTCCTTTTATAATAGAGGTATTTGATATAAACGCACTTCGTTTCAAGAATGATGCATAAGATATATTTATTTAAACGGTTTTATTACGAATTTCTAAACTCGTCTGAGTTTTTTTTATTTTAAAAATTTAATTAGAATTTAAACTTAATTATTTTAATTTTCTAGAAAAAAAATTTAAGAATTTACAATTTATTTTATAACAAATATTAAAGATCAATTTAGTACTACTACTAAAAGATTTTCACTGGTATTACCTTCAATTCAAATATTGAGAAAAATCATAAAAAGTAACCAGATCTAAAATTAACTATCCCTCTAACACGAGCTTGAGTAAAAGAGATAAAAAAAAAATCGTAAAGATATCAAAGATCACGCCGAGAACTTAATCATCCATCCAGTTCGTGTTTCAGGCAAAAGAAAGTGAAAAGAGCGGAAAGAGGGCGTAAAAAGAGGTAAAAGCTCGAGGTATTTGGTTCTCGCGACGAAGAAACCGAGCGAGGTAACGAATTGAACAAGGATGAAGAGGATGTGGATGAAGAGAAGAAAGATAGGCCGTGCAAAAGCGGAGAAAACCATGTATCATCTTCGGTCGTAATTAGAATCCGCTTCGTGGAAACGAAAGCGCACTCTCCGTTCTTCCGCTCGCGAGGCGTGTGCTTATTAATACGATTACGTAATGCTCCCTACGACACGGTGTTTTATCCTCTTACGCGTAAAATTCTCGGAAAATAATTCGATACTCGTGGGATTTCGAACAGACATCTCGTAAATTATTACATACGAATAAGAAAGATAATTTTATATCGTGCTAAAATTCGAAATATTAATTTTTAATTTTGTACGAATGTTAATTTTTCTTTTCTCGAAAATAAATTAATTATTATTTTTTTATAAAATTATGTAAAAGATATAGCACAAAATGGCAACTTAATGATTTTTTGGCACGAAATATCACATATAGTCAAGTGTATAAATCACATAAAAATAATTTCATTTTAAAATTCCATTTTTATAAATATTAAAAAATAATATCAATATTGCAACACGATCATAATCATTTAATCTCTGTCAATCATTCGATAAACGATGCATATCAAAAAATGTATAACATAAATTTCAAAAATTAAAATCGATATTCCGTATTATAATTTCGTGAAATCTATTCGATCATCTAATCCAAGCAACGATCCCGCATTTAAACTCGATCGATCTATGACGACGAAATGTCAACTAGGTAGCAAGACTCGACTAAAAATACCAGCCACTATAGGATAAAAGAAAAAAAAAGAAGGTTCAATCGTATCGTCATGTCAACCTCCGTTAACCTCCCGTGTCCCTTCTTTCTGCGATTCCTCTCTGTCTCTCGTTGGAAGGCGCGAGACTTAACGATTCGGTCGGTTGGCAAGGATCCAGAACCTTTTCGCTTTTCTATCTCTGTCTTCTTGCTCGGGTAAACTTTAAAGTTTAGTGCCTCGATAACGGGCACTGCGTGTTATACACTCGATTTGCCACGGAACGACTAATGGTTTTTGAAGAATCGTTGTTCATTCTGTCGATATGATTGATATTAATTCTTTTATCGATAAAGAAATGATATTAATTCTTTCGTTTATTATACATATGATAAATATAGGATAAAAGGAAAATTATTACAAGTTTGAAGATTAATTTTTAGCTTTTTTTGTATTTATATAATACGTAAAAAAAATTATAAAAATACCAAATAAAAATTCATTTTTCTCTATTTGATATATTTAAATGCAATATCTTCGTAAAATAAGAGAGATTTATTTCACTTGGTCAATTAACAGTGAATAAAGCAAAATTTATAATAAAACAATTTCCTTTCACTACTTTCAACGTTGATATTTCAACCGAGGATGAAATGGAATGAGATTTTTTTTTTCCCTTCCCCAATAAAACGAGAGAATTTCTCTGTTCGTAATTGTTACTTTAATTTCGATTTAATCTTCCGTTACATTTTCACTGACCTTATTATTCTTTTAGTTTCTTTCTTTGTTATAGAATTCATTCTCTGAATGTAAATTGGGTTATATTATATTAAATATTCACGTAAACGTATCTCGAAATACGCCGTTTTAAATAAAACGTCTAGACGTTAGTTAGCATCGAAAAATTTCAATGCATAAATCAATTCAATTGGAGTATCAATTTTCAGGTTTATATCGTCAGACATCGTTGAAGTCAAGATGTTAATGTCTTAATTGGAGAGCATTAATAATTGATTAAACGAATATTATCAATGATATTTTTAATTATACATTTAGTAAAATATAATAGTATAACGTGACATTAAATAATGACATTAAATAAAAATATATTTATAAATTCATAATTTATAAAGAGAGTGTAAAATTATATAAAATATTTTTAATTTCAAATTTTTCTTTGAAATTAAAAATATTAAATTTAAAATTTAATATTTATAATATCAATTTTATATTATTAAAAAAATTTCCATTTTTTAAATTTACGATTATAATAATTGTCGATTATATTCAATTTTATTAATAATTTATTAATCAACGATAAATTTTTTTATGGACAATTTATTAATGATTAAGTAAAATCAATTCCATTGAAAAAATTCAGCAACTCTCGACTTCCTGAATTATTTTTAGTTTTTATTATTATTTTTCCGCATAGTACCGAATACAATTCTTTCACCATATCCATATTAATTAAATTTATATAAAATCTCCATCCTCGAAGGAGATAATTTTACGCGATTAATTTTTTTGTAAATGAATAAAATATTGAATAAAAATCAAATTTTTTTTTCGTATAATATGATTATTAAATTACGAAGCAAAAAAGATTAAAAAAAAAATCGTTTGCGAACCCGTAATAATTTATAATGGTCATCTAAATTTTTTTCTTATTTTTAATTCACTTCAATTAACGTATACAAAAAATAAGACAAAATTATGAAAGAAAAAAGAAAGAATCGTTTGAGAATCCCTGAGTACCACAAGACGACTGGTGGGGGTCAAATGTCATACGGTGACTCACCATCGACTCCAAGTGCTTGCTGCACCTTCTGCCGTCCAACAGTGCGCGTTTCGCGTGCACGTGTATATACGTATACATGTATTTGCTCATCTGCATTTACGCCGCGCCTCAAAGAGGGGTAATCAACCTCAAATTTATCGGCTATAAGTGACGACGAAAAAATTGGCGACCACGCAACTACGTGCCTGATTATTCGCGGCAAGGCCGAGAGAATCTCAGTATTCTTTAAGAATAAACCGGTGATCGAGTTTCATCGCGGATCCTATATTGATTTTGATATTGTATATCATCATTATTCTCGTCGACGTGATAAATGAGGAGGCATGATGGAAGGATGAAAAGAATTAAACTTTGAGTTCAAAGTATCCCGAAGGAAAAAAATCTTTTTTTAAAAAAATTCTTTCGCGCAAATTAAAATAATTATAAATCGATAATTATTTGAACATTTTCATTCCTATTATAATTTATTATGGAAATTTATAATTAATAATTTTTTTCTTTTTTTATTATTTGAATAATCAATGGAATTAAATCATTAAATATTTTTTTAATTAAACGGCTTACTAGTTATTTCGAGTGAAAAAAATATTTTTCATAAATCTTTCTTCCGTATTTCGAAATAAAAACAAAAAGAAAGAAAGATCAAATCAGTATCAAATGAGACAAGCAACCGCGATCAAATGAAACGCGTGGCCGTGCAGAGATGAATCGTGGTAATTGATCGGGAGCCTCGATTTCGCGTTAGTTCGGTTACGGGCTACATAGATATGTAACGGGTGTCACGATTGTGCCGACTGGCACGGAAACGACCGGTAATTCCGTCGCGGTAATTAAATCAGGTAATTAGGACAGCCTCGGTGGCACGGTGAGCATCGCGTTCTCCCTTCGATGAGTCGTTAAACGTCGCCGGCGAGCGTCGTTATTGTCAGTTATTACTGTCAAACTTCCCGGGGACGTACGTGTTTCCTTGATATTAACGAGACGCTTTATTGACCTATCTCAGAGAACAGCTTGTCGCACGACCGATTCTATTTCTGAATTTACGTGATCACACGGCACGACGAACTTGTCTTTGTCGTTTAACATCGATATGCGATATGTGGCTAATAAGTATTTGAGATAAATGTATCGATTGATGAGACAAAAGTTAAGTATAAGGGTTATATTCCGCTAAATGATGATTATACGAAATTTTTATTAAATTAAGATGTGATGCTCGGTTGATTAATATTATCGAAATTATAAATTCGGACGAGATCGGACGAGATCGGGCGGAATCGGGATATAATCTCCGAACTTCTCCGAACTTTTCCGAACTATCCCGAAGTTCGAATTTTTAAATTATGTATACATAATTCACAAGTTTGGGTACTTTTCAATATTTCATGTGCCATTAATTAAAGAAACTGAATAAGATTTTTGTTTCGCTATATGATAAAAAAACTATTACGTTGAAATTTTATACAGATAATTTTGATTCGATACGAATTAATTTAATTTACTTGAGTGATCACAAGTTACGATATATGTTGAAACTGCAATAAATTTATAGATTAATATCAATAACTTCGACTTCAATATAACGAAATAGAACATATATCTCAATTTCGCAATTTCGAAGTAGCGATTCAAGGGCTATAAAAATAAATTATTGGTACACATATCGAAATTCCCAATAATTATTGTTCCACTTTTAACTATATTTCTTCCCTCGAGGAAAACTTCTAAACGCTCTTTCTCTCGCACGGAAAATTTTCACGTGGGTCGAAACGAACCGATCTTAAGCAACAGAGACACAACGAAACGGCAGCAACAAAAAGAAAACAAGACGGAGAACGATTTTTTTCTCCTTGGTTGAGACGCGATCACGTGAATATGTTTATGCGCGCAGTTCATGCGGAGATTTATGCCGACATCGATACACCTTTCTCCCCGCATAGAAATGTTAGTAATGCAGTCCACGTAGCGCCGTGAGGTATAACGTATTGTCATTAATGAATCGGGCTAAGGGATCAGCATTTCATTTTTCCGGGTGGACGTTTATGTTCCTCGAATTGACAGCCCAGTAAATCCCGAACGAATTTTCTGTCAACCGTTTGTATACTCGTGTTCCTTACGTGTGCGAAAAGGTCGCGGCGGCGAGATTTGTTCGCAGCCGCTTCCAGGATCCGGCTTCGAACGGTTTTACGGACCCTTACCAGAAATAGATAACAGGACAGAGACAGTGCCCAACGAGTTGTGTGTCTATTTTAGACCCGACTTATGCGTCTCGCTATGTCGCAAAGGTGCTCGTTAATAACAGTACGTGCTACATTGTTTCGCGTTATAAATACTCTTATCGGCATTTCTTGACAAAAAAATTAAATTAAAAGTTTAAACAAGAATCTTTCCCATGACTCGAAGAGAAAAAAAGAATCGTCTTCTTAATTTCTATCTCCTCAAAAATTTATCAAGCATATTATATTTTATCATATTCACATAATAATAACCTAATAATAAAAAATTAAAAAAAATTCGTAACTAAGAACTATTTTTAAATTCAATAATAATAATAATAATAATAATAATAATAATCGTCCCACAGGGAAAAGAGAAAAAAAATATTACATCCTCTCAAAAATCAAGAACCAAGACAATCGATGATTTCACTCTAACAAGATCCCATTCTACGCGGTGAAGAGAGAATCCAGAAGAGGGGAGGGGGGAGGGGAAAAATTATCGC
>NW_006263372.1:96933-97525 GCF_000469605.1 Apis dorsata
TAACTATTTTACCTTTAATTAAGCTATTTCTGACGAGACTTATAACTCGTCTCGTCTGTTGTTTGCTCGCTCTCCCGATGTTTCCTAGTGTTTACGAGGATTCTGGGAGTTTTGAGAAGTGTTAAAGAAAATGATAGGATGAATTTGATATCGATTCGAAGAAAATTATTTTTTCCTTATATTTTTATCGATACAGATGATGGAGAAAATTAATTGGTTTTAAATTTCTGAATCTCTAGAGTGTAAAATTTGTTCATCCTTTCGCGACGTATATTCTTGGAATTATTTTGCTGGAGCAAAAAAAAAAAAAAAAAAACTATTGGGAAGTGGGATGATAAGAAGAGAATCTACTTGAGTAACAAAACGCGGTAAAAACTTTAATTACGTTTAAAAAGGTATAAGTTCCAAGTCATAAAGTTGCATTATTGCAACGTGTTTAACATTGCGCACAATATTGGACGTAGCGAAGACGGTTTTCCGCGAAGCGAAAGAGGGATCGAGGGACCGCAAGGCATTCCCTTGCCGAAAGAAGCGAGGCATCGCTTCCCTTTTCGAAGGATTTCGAGGAACGGGGCTTGCGTATCGCCGGATG
>NW_006263372.1:97749-115279 GCF_000469605.1 Apis dorsata
TAAGATGAATTAACGTCGTTTATTTAGAGGGAAAAAGCGGAAGGATAATGGCCGACTGGTTTGTATAACGAGTGACGTGATAATAACCTGTATTCTGGATCCGTTCTCCTAGGAATCGGGTGGAATGATGGCTTTTTTTCAAGCCAGACGCGAAGGAACGAACATTTCTCTCGATCTTTTGTTTCGTTATAAAATTGATCGATTTTTATATTTTTAATTTATGTTTTGAAGGATTGATAGAAATTAAATTTTATATGTTAATATATATATATATATATAAAGTGAAATTAGAATTTAATACAAAAAATCTTTTTTGTATTTTTAAAATTAATTTCCAATTAATAATAATAAAATTAATAGAAAACGATTTTAATTATTTGATTCTTAAGTTTTATCTATCGATCAGAACTATTTTTAAAATAGATGAAAACGGGTAGGTGGATGCAGGGATTATAAACGAAGAAACTATTACGTGTACATGGACACGGTATACATCAAGGTTTCATTTTACTTCATGGTGGTCAGAAAGAACAAGATTCAGTAACGATAACCTCAAGAGTGTTATGTTTTATGCGGTTACACGTGTGCGAACGAGTACAATGGGGAAACGTTGGGGTAGAATGATATGCATGTGACAAATCGCGAAAAGTGTTGATCGAATATCATGCATTACTGATATCGCGTAAAAAGAGGATCATGTATCGAATGAAAGTGATTTCACGCAACAAAAGCAAATCAAGACCGTGGAATATACAAATTGCTTGTATACCATTTCACTCTTTCAAAGATTATCCCATAACTGTACTGGTGAATGCAAGAAATGATTTACTTAAGATACTCAAGTTTCTTTTACATAAAATAAATGAAATTTCCACTTCTTATTTTTAGAACCATAATTACGATTGAAATTATTTTTGAAAGCTAATTATTTCATTGTGTTTATGATACTTTGTAAGCGATTTTTCGAACAAATTTAAAATTAAAAGAGAAATAAAAAAAGGAAAGGAAAATAGAAGATTTTGTCTTTATATTTTACTAATCGATTAAAAGTACAAATATAGGCTTTTCAGCGTTTAAAATCTTCGGAAAAATTCGGATAAGATCGTGACACTTTCGTGTTTGATTCGGGAATCGACAGCGAGTTCGACTTCGGGTAGGTTCGACAATAATCGGACGTGATCGGTTCAACGCTCGATTATTAAAGCTTTTAATCTTTAGTCTTTAGAAAACCGTACCAAACTTTTAAATAATTTTTTCTCTATTTCTTATTAATTTTTATATAATTTTATATTATTCATCGTTCAATATTTATCGTTCTCATCATTTCGAAGTGAGTGCAATATACGAAATAAGACAACGTTTAATATTAATTATCGTTGCTCGATGCATCTACAGAAAGGCTGTTTGCATCGAGTAAAACGGAAACGGCGTTGTGATCGAAATTAGACTTGGCGAATGAATATTTCATCGAGACGACGGGTACTCGAAAATCGATAACTCATTAATAGGAAGTAAGAAGCATAAGGTGGGGGATGGGGGGAAGTACTACGTACTACATACGCCATGAAATTTCAGCGAGTTAGCTTTATCATTAATCACGAGTTTCGGTGTGAATTAGACTCAATTACACGGCCGCGAGTAACCTCGTGCAAACCGAATATCCATTAATCGAGTTACCTGGAACTTCAAACTTGGCGAGCGGCAAAGTTCGTCTACCATTAAAATCAAGAGTGGTTTCATTCCTCGCTGCTCGACCGGCTTCAACGAACCCTTTTTTTTTCATCTCTCTTTCTCTCATTCCCCCTCCCTCGTTTTCCACCCTTGTTCGCGTCGAGCCGCGAGTTTTAGCCTTTAACACGGACGCGAATCGTCAGATTTACGAGAAAAATGGGTCAATTTTTTTTTTTAATCGATATCGGATATCAGACACGAGCAAATTGTAATTCCAATTAAAATAACATTTTAGAATCATTACATTCGATATCTTTATTTGAAACTAAAAAAAAAAAATTCATTTTTATATAACAACTCCGCCATTTATTTATTTCAAATTTATTTTTCGAAATAAAAATTACGAGATAAATCTATCTTTTTTTTTTTTTTCAGATCCTTTTATTATTTAAAATAAATTTTAAATTATTATATCGACATGAATTTCCAATATCACCGAGAAATCGAAGCTCGAAAATTAAAAATCAAATAAAAAATATGAGACTACAAATACAATTTTTATCTCCATCGAATTACGACACGATAATCTAAAGGGTTAACCAGCCATGTTATCTCGTTAAGATCAACGAGGAACATGACCACGCCGGATATGAAAAATGAATTTCACAGGATTTAGGATCCGGCATTATCCGTTCGAGGCCAATCTTGTAACTTTTCATACGCACACCGTGGCACCGTTGTCCACGCCAAACCTCGCGCGTATTCGCGGGTATTAGGGGCCGCTATTTGCGTCGTGGCAGCCTGTGCCCGCGATCTATTATGTATCAAGCTCAGATGTGTATATCACAGCGGTCTACAGGACAATGATAGATCAATGCGACACGGTCGGATTAATGGGTTGTACGCTTACACGTGTACACAGGCCGGCCGTTATCTGACGCTCGTATTTTCCCCTCGAGCTCCCTTCCTGTAATCGGTGAGCCGCGTTTCGGTTTGCATTTCTACGCCGAAAGGTAAATTTCTACCCAGCGATGAATGTCACTCGATTTTCTCGCGTCACATGACGGCAAGCAACCAGTTAACAAGAATTTGAAAATGTTGGAACAAGAGGAAAAAACAGATTGATATATATTTGTGTGGTTATTGTAAAATTATATTTGTATAGTAGCGAGAAGAAAATTAATAAGGATCAAATTTATCGATTTTAAGGAAGTTTAAAAAAAAAATTTTATAATGAAATTTTATTTATTTATAACGACGGACGAAAATGTGGACAACAATTGCGAAAAAATAAAATGTTCGATGTATTTTAATAATATTCTGGCGTTCTTGTGAATGAGGTCTGAGATATTGCAAACTGTCATCTTCCACATTACGGTGCAATTTTACGCAATTTTACACGGATTATTTTGTGAGGAAGAGTGATGAGTCAGATGCGTTCGCAGAAGGGGGAATTATTTTTTTCTACGAATAAAATGTTCCAATTTCGCAATCGCAGGAATAATTTTAATTTACTAATTAAAAGGAATTATTATTAGAGAATCTCGATTGACGCACAATCGCTAAATTTTTGTAAATGTAATTTTAATTCTTTTCAAGAAAAATAAAAATTTCATATTTCTATTTCATCCTTTTTTACAATTAAACGTTTGTTTTTTTATATTATAAAAATATACTTCAAATCCCTATTTATTATTTTGAATATTTAACATTCTAAATTTATATCCTTCTCGCATCTAAAAAAATTTTCTTTATAATTATAACAATCGTGCAAATCGATATAATTATTTTTAGCCATTTAATCTAGCATCTAGCTACATTTTTTTTCACCGACTCAAACAATTACATTCTACATAATGTCTTTTAAAAAAAAAAAAAATTAATTCGATAACGAGCAAAACAATGTAACAAACAGTGGCACTATACACTACCGTATTCCTTTCGATATATCCGTTGATGCCCAAACCATAACCTCACTTCTCTTCTTCCCACTCTGCCTGTACACGTAATACGTGGGCGAGCCTCGAGCACATCTGCATAATCGTACGTAAATTGCACGAGACATCGCGCACGGTAATATATTGCGGGGGCCACGTTCATATGCAGGATATGCACGGATCCACGCTCGCACTCGAATCAGCTAACTTGCACGCGCGCATGCGCGCACGCGAGTTACATATACACAAGTCGCAATGGTTAATTTAGTTAGTATATATGAAAGGTTACGCGAGGAAGAGCTCAATTTTACACTTCTCTCTAACGTGTTTATATTTATACAAGGAGCTATTATACAGAGAACTATTATATAGAGCTTAAAGAAGAGAAGATGAGGAAGAATCTATCTCATAATTGATTGGAAAACACTATATGTCTTTTACAGCTTTTTTAAGTGAACTATTTAAAGGAATAACTATTAGTATTGTGATACAATATTATTTTAATACTAAAGATATGTTCTAAATTTGATTGAGTAGGATTTATTTATATTTGATTTGTTTGATTAAAGTAGATAATTTAGATTATTTTTAAATTGTAGAATAGTTTTTTTTTTCTTTTGTACAATTGAAATTTAAATTTGTATATTAATTCATTTCATGAATATATAAATATTTTTTGTAGCTATGTGTAATTATAAAAATAAAATATAACTATTTTGAATATAATAAAAATAAAAAGAAAATATGTAAAGAAGCAAGAGACAGTATCTTATTAAGATAAAGAATGAGAACTATAAAATCTGAATGGAATAAAGATAAGTAACTAGTCTCAAGAGTGTCAGACAGGTTTATACAGCTATAATAAAGATATAAATGAAGATGACATTGCATCTACCATCAAGATAAACATATTTGTTTTTGTTTGAGATAAAAAGAAAGTTATTTCTAAGAGAATCAATAAATAAAAATAAGAATTACTAGAAAGTTTTAGCGAATTAAAATATATTGCAATTTAATAATAAATAAATAATTATACAAGCAACTTTCTTAGATTTCTTCTTTCTATCTCTGTATAGTAAATTAATAATTGTTACTCTTGAAATTTAACTTACCACCACTGTTTCAAAAATTTTGCCTCATCTATAAGATTATAAGGATGATCTCAAATTACTTACCTAGAACAAAGAAAAATATATGATAAAGATTAATTAAAACAATATTAACATATATGAAATAATTATATTGAAAGCATTTTATTCTAACTAGATTATATATTATATTTTATATTGATCAGTCTTAACATATGAATAAAAATTTATTTTTCAATATTTAATTTTGATAAATGCTTAATTGTAATAATAATATTTAAAAATATCATAAATAAAACATAAATATAATTGTTTTAATGTTAAAATTAATAAAATTTCAAATTGCTTTTCTAAACAAAGAATAGAGGGTGAGTTTCATTGTACATTGATAATTTCAAACCCCTTCCATCATTTCTGTTCCTTTAATATCAGTACCATACGCATTGTTGCAATAGAACAATGCAATAACAGCGCATATACGATAACATTACCTCCCCCCTCCCCAACAGATACTCATCATTTCAGTTACAGCTAATTGAAAATACATATGTAACAAGGGAAGAGAGATAGTTTCAACAATTTACTAATTACCGAATATTAATGCAAATTATTAATGTTTTTAATGAATAATCTAATATAAATGCAAATAATAAAAAGATAATAAAAAATTTAGTTATTAAATTGAGTTTTTATAAAATAAATGTTTGATTTTATTGTAATTCAATTTAATAAGTAGAAGATAAACGAATAAAAAATAGGACAAAACTATATATATAATAAAAAAGTATTATTCTATCTATTATTAATTACGAATTCTGATAGAAATTTTTTAATTGTAAAAATATGTATAGTGTGATAGAATTTTATATCTTTACAATTTTTTCAGGAATTCAATTTTGTATAACAAACCGCCCTACTTCATTCAATTGAATCATCAAAAATCTAAATGAAAAAAAAAAAAAAAAATTAATCATAAAATCAATTTTTATATATTTTTTCTATTATTTCATTTTTATATGATCCTATTTATTGATTTGATATTATCATTATCTATCTATAATGCACATAATATAATTCATCATTTCATTATAGATACATATCAATTTTCAATATCAAATATCAATTTTAAAAAGCATATAGGATGTTTCATAATATACTATTGATGAACAAATATTCATCAATTAATTTTCGAATTAATATATAGAATTGTAAATTATACATTTTTTTTACAATTTTATATTAAATAAGATAATGATTTCCAATTAATAAAATTTATAAAATTTCATTTATTTTATAGACAACACAATAGTTATAAATTCTTAAAAGATCACTAATAATGTATAATGAAACACTCTGTACACTACAAAGCCAGTATTCAAATATGGTATAATATTCCATACATCGACAACGTAATATTTTCCTTAATTTTTGATACTTCCTAATAAACAGGCGCGATCATAAAGGATGGTTAATAGGGCGGTGGCTCGTCGCGACTTCAATTATCGCGGCCTTTACGCCCTTTTAGCTGGGCAACGACAAGAGCCTCTCTCCGTGGCGCAGCGTAAATGAATTTCGCAATAAAGTTGCAACGGGCAAAGGGTGACCGTAAAATGAAATAAAGCGTCGCCGTGGCTCGTCTTTATGCTCGGTTCGCGCACCGCCGCGTCTCGCGCATAATAAATCACCGGAGTCCGCGTCGACATGCGCCTAGAAATCACTGGACGGCCGCTACTTTGCGTGAAAAATGCTCAGAGAAACGTACGATAAAGGACGCTCGAACAAAGAACCTTCGGAATAGACGAGCCACTCATGCGAACGAGTCGTGGATCATTTTATATTCACGAACTGCTTTCGATTGTTCCCCCTTTGAATTCCTTTTTTCCTCTCGTTTTTTTTTTATTTTATGAGTTTAACGATCATTTTTCTTGGGATCGCAGATCGTATCGTCTGTTAGTGATCAAGGATTCTAGCGAGAACTTTGAAATTTTTCACGTAGTTAATGTACACTATATACTATATAATACAGTTAACCTTTTTACTATGATATGAAACGTATATTATATATTAATAAAGATTTTGAGAATAATATTCGTAACGTGATATTATATATTGCGTATATATTATAAATTGCGTATATGACGCGACGAGAACGTTTGGTGATTAACCTCTACGGAGAAATTAATAGCATTTTATAAATACCTCATATTTCACGTTATTGCTTCCCAATAACCATCTGTCCGGATATAGTAATAAAAGAATCATTAAATAGTAACAACACTTCACAAAACTTTTTGAGAAAACACCAAAAATTGTGCACCAAGCCACGAAAAAATTCGATCGCGTATTCTCACTACGTATCACCGCCATCTTTGATCCCGCCAAATCATTGAATTGAAGTTAGATGCGATTAGACGAGCATTAGTGCTGCTACGAAACAATTTTTACGCGGGATTTTATTCAAATATATATTTCGACCATTTTTACTTTCCATTAAAATTTATTATAAAATTTTATAAAATTTTATATATTTTAATATTATAGTTATTTAATATCGAATCGACATTATTTCTATTTGCATACGATATAATAAATGTAATATAAATAAATATATTAACAATAAATTAATAATTCTATACCAAATTTAACTTAATTATCGATCTGAACTTATACATTTCTTTAAAGAAATCTACATATTATATAATGTAAGAATGGTATTCGTATAAACGAACCTCAATGCTTTCGAATTTGTGAATTTCAATCGTTCTTGGTCTTGAAAATTCTTCTGAAATCGAGCAACAGTTTTCTTAGAATGAATGTACGAGATGATCTGCAACAAAAGCAGTTCAAGAATTTTAAGGCATAAAAATATGAAAATAGTGCTCGTGTGAATGAATCGTGTAGTATTTTCGATTCGATATATAAATTGTTTGAATATTTTTGAAAAAAATTATGCAATCTTTTCTATAATTCTAAAAAATTTTTAAAACCTAAAAAACTTATATTTTAAAATTTATTTAAAAAATTTTAATATCATTATAAAAAATAAGAATATCTTAATAATATAAATTTTCAAAATTAACAAAAAATGTTATTTAACGCTCGT
This sequence comes from Apis dorsata, assembly GCF_000469605.1. Classification (NCBI taxonomy): domain Eukaryota; kingdom Metazoa; phylum Arthropoda; class Insecta; order Hymenoptera; family Apidae; genus Apis; species Apis dorsata. The sequence goes on from NW_006263372.1 coordinate 105,549, forward strand.
TTAACAACAATCAATTACGTATCATTTATAATCCCTATTAAAATATATTTCGAAAACAATTTCTGTAAAAATTTTAATATTACCATATCATTAAAAAATCATTACATTAAAATTTCTGAAACGGAATAAATCGCTTACAAATAAATTTGGAATAATAAAACAATCCAAAGAATTGGTTTAAGGATTAAAATAAAAAAGAAAGATCTTTTGGAAAACCTACCTCGGAGAAAAATCGATATTTCTGAGAAATATATACAATTTCTGATCCGTCCGTTTGGATCACCCTATACAATCCCACATGTTTTCCCGAGCGTTCGATACGTTAGCGCATTTTCGCGTGCGTTTATCCAATTATGAGAAGCGGGAGACGTGCACAATCAAAAAATGAGTTGTCGGGGAGGGGGGAGCCGGCCGAATGAAAACGCGTGTTCCAGATAAGCAAACGAGGTGTGTGTCACACACGAGTGTTGTTATAACCGTCAGAGAACTTTTCACGCAGACACTCGAGCGGGGCAATAACGAGGCACGTTCCACTCGTTATCGGTGGTTAGCAGATAAAGTAATATACCTGTTTAAATAATGCCCGCCGCATTCCACTATGACATTTATCGGTTCATATATTTTGTCGCAAAAAATTATCGAACGCTGTTTCATTATAATTTTCAGTTCGCGTTTTATCCGTGAAATAATTCCCGCGCCTCGGTTCAAGAGTTTACGTGAAACGAAATTGCATTTTCGGAATTTTCCCTATAAGCGGATTAACCGGTGTATCTGTACAAATATGCGATAATTTTAAGTGGATGATTCTTTTTTTTCAATTTGGTCAAATTATCTTTGTTAAAAAATTTTACACGTATAAATAAATAAACATATAACTTATCTTAATTTTCACTTATCTAAAGTTTAAATAATTCTGAAGGACGCATAAATATTTATAATATTTCTATTTAAATGATAAAATTCTCATTATCCGTGATAAAATTAATCCTTTTCTTTTGTAATACGAATCAAAATTCAAACAAAATGAGTAGTCTTTTGATGCAATTAAAGTAATTAAGATTGATAATTCATAAAAAAAAAAAAAAAGAAAAGATCAAGAGATTAAATTATTCTTTTTCGTTTACATTTTCTACAAATAATACATATAATACATATATCGTATATTTATTTTTTATATTATACAAGATTCTGAAATCCGAGCACGAATCGAGAGCAACGTCGTCTAAATTGTCCTGGTGCGCCAATGCACTCGCGTTACTCATAGTTCGCATGGTGCAGCGTACACGCGTCACGTCGTGCATAAGTGCGTGTGCGCAAACGCGTGTAAATAGCGGCGTGGTGCGCACGCGGACCGTTTGAATAATGCGACGCGCAATTACGCGGGATGACGTGATTCGTTTTTCGCTCGTGAATCTTCTCTCTCGCTACGGAGAGACCAACCACCCGGTAATGGACTTCAATGAAGTCAAAGTGAATGTATGTTAGTTGTGAAGCGAAACGTTTGATGTTATAGAAAATAAAGAAAAAAAAAGAACGAATAAACTGATTATTAAAAAATTACTTTAATAAAAAATTAGTAAAATTTATTTATTATCGTGAAAAATGTCTAATAAGAAATAATAAATAATAATAAGAAATAATAATTCGATGTTGAGTAAAATTTAATTAGAAACCAATATTTTTGTATCACCCTGTAAATTCAGTGAGCTTCGTTATCAGAGAATTGATTGGCGGAATACCTATTAATCTTTGGTAGCTAAAAACGCGAATGCACGTGAATTCCAACGCGTCACGATTTCTTTTATTCGAAAGCGATAATAAAACAATCCGTGTTGCAAATGCAAACATCATTGTCGGAACAACATTCAGCACGTATCAGTGATATTTACAATTTCGCGATAAAAACCATAAAGCGATGACAAAAAAAATGTTTAATTATAAAAAACTAAGAATTATTGCACTTCGATGAATTTATCTTTCAGAACAAATAGTGAAATTCTATTATATTCTCTCATTTAATACATTCTTTTTATAAAAAGAAATATATATTCGAATAAAATTCAATAAAAATTTTAGAATATCATAAAATCATAGAAATATTAAAGGTCTATATAAATACAAAATACTAAGTAAGTAGCTTCATTAGTATCCATTAAAATATCTTGCATTGAAAGAAATAAAAATATTGATGTATTCATGTCCTACATCAATACTTGTTGTATTGATGGAATTTTAATTGCTCAGTTAAGTTAATAAAAAAAAAAAAAATAAAGAAAAATAAAAAAAAACATTGAAAGAAATTTGAATGAATATTTCCATATGTCTTTCTCGCGATTGCCTCGAGGATCGACCAAATCCTCGATGAACACAAAGATCTCGCGGACAACGTCAAAGAAGCAGTCCGCGACGGGCTAACGGAAGCGGTAAATTAGTCAGGACAGAAATCTTCTATTAATATTCCAGCCCCCCTTTCTCGGCCTTTTCTTCCTCTCATCCTGTCGCTTTCTCTCACCTCATCGCGAGTGCCACGAGTGCCCATTAAAGACGCACTCTGAGCAATAGTGTTGCACTCTTCCTTTCGTATTTTCCACAAGAGAAAAAGGAAACTTTCAAACTGGCTAAGAAATCATCCACATAGTACGTAGAAGAAATTCTACGCAGAATTTCTCGAAATAAATCGAGATTTGATTCGATAATATCAATAAAAGAATTAAATGAATTAGATTAATAGCATAATATATGTTATCAATGAAAAGTTTTTATATATAAGTATTTTTATATATAAAGAATATATATATATTTTTATATATAGAGAAAAATCGATTTGGTTGATATTATAAAAGTAATGAGTTTGATAATTGAAGAAAAGAAAATATAAAAATAAAATAATTAATATAATAAATTTAATATATTGTTTGTAATAGTTTTATTATATCGAGCTATAAAAAAAAAAATTTCTTTATATATCAAATAAAGCAATGATGTCGGTGTCGAGACGAAAGGCAGACGAAGCGGAATGGATTCATTCGTCGCAGTCCATTTTAATCGAGCGACACTCTCGCTTGCAATTTGTACCCGCTAATTATAATTGCGCTAATTAATCTGGTTACGTAATTAAGTAAGAGCGCGAACCAGCCCGATTATTCTGTGATTGCTTATCTAGAATTGCTACAGTCGGATCCCGTTTCACGTTCGCGCGCGATCCGTTTCGAAAAATTTCACGCGCAACGCGGAAATCGTGAGACTCAACGTGTCTTGATACATTCCTCATACTTATTTATACCATCGTTATATTGTCAAACGTAATCGTTCACGGAAAAATGTCTCCCGAGATATCGAATTCATTTTTGACAAAAAAATTTACAAAAAAATAATTCGCATATATTTTTGAACGAGATATTACTCTTTTAATTAAATATCGATATTTTTTTTATAAATGAATTATTTTAAGAATTAAAAATTTAATAGTATATTGCATATTAATCACGAACATTTATCTTCTTAGAAAACATACACAAAGAGAATTTTTATAGAAATATTTTTTTTCTTTTAAAGAAATATTTTATTTTTAAATTAACTTTAATGAGACTAAAAATAGTTTTACTTTTAAACATCGAGCATGAAGTCAATTATGAAAAAAATTTGAATAATTTTAATGTATTTTAATATTATTTAAAAATACGTATGTAAGTATTTATATTGAACCATGATTTAATCTTTTGACCAGATTCCATCAAATGGCTTTACATGTAAGTTTATCTTATACATATTCACGTGTTCAATATTCACAAAACGATAGGTTCTCACCTTGGAGACATTATGGTAATTCAAAGGAGTCTTACGGGTTGCGCAACGCGAGATAATGTGGTTACGATTCATTAAACCGAGTTTACAGGTGGCGAAAGAAAGAGAGAAAGAGATAGAGAAAGGAACGGATGAAGAAAGAGAGCAAAAGAAGAGGGACATGGTACACGGAGCGAAATGACGAGCCTGCGGCGTCCTTCCGACAGGATAATTCGACCTTTTTCTTTTCCTATACGGCTCAACGTTCACTCCAGATTTCGAGTAGCCGGTCGCTTTCAGTCTGTCCGCTGCGAGGAAATGCAATTTGTAATTTACCGTGTGTTCGTAGAAACGTAATGATGATTCATACGCGGAAAGTGATTCGTCTCGGTCGAGCGCCGCTCGCGAAAAGCCAGGAATATCACTCTCTCGCCTAGCTAGGCTTGCGTAAATTCTATTGAAATCAGCGAGGTTAGTTCCTTATAACATTAGAATGATCGAATCACATTATTTTATTTTTCGTTTGAATTTTTTCCTTCTTTGATTATAAATAGTTTTTCATTTAGTTTATAATATTGAATAATTTTTTAGAAAAAATTCAATAAAAAAGCTTAAATCTTTGTTTCATCCTTTTCATGATATTTAAGAGAATATTCAGAAAATCTTTATTAAATGATTAAATTAGAAAATAATTGAAATAATAAAACGACACATAAAAGATAATAATTTTTTTTCGTGGAAATGATAAAGGAAGAGCATTGGAAAAGAACGCAAACTACTTCATAATAGAGACGCGACGATACGTGACCTGTTGATTCACCGCAATAATGAGGAAGTGAACGCAAGGATCCTTGTCTAGAAGGATATCGTGCCTATTACGAAACCACTAAACCGCAAATAGCTAATAGCACTTGTTCGGATGCGTGGAGCACGTAATTGTATGATTATTTTTTTCGAATCAATCGATAAAATGTCCTGTTCATATTAAATCAATGAATAGTTAATGATAAAAATACTTTATATTTTATCACAATCGATCGTAATAGGAATAATATTATTTGTTTTTATTCATCTTGTTTTACAAATACTTAAATCGAAAGAAAATGAGAAAAATATTTAAAATTTAAGTTTTCTAAAATAAAATATAATTATATATTCAAAATCATAAGTAAAAAGTCTAAAAGTTACACCATTACGATGAGTTTAACCTCTTCTTTATATTTATAACGTCAAATAATTACATACCTGACATTGTACATTATTGTCTTTAAAAAAATATATCTGTAGCTCCAGTAATAAAGAAATTATTTGATGATAACAATACATCATAAAACAATCGAAAAAAACACTCAAAACACTTTAAATCACGAAAATATACAATTACGTATTTCATTATGTATCGCCGCCATCTTTGATACTGTCAAATAATCATGAAGTTAGGCACGATACTGGTATAAAATAAATTTTTTGCAAGGATACCTCGTTCAAATAATGAAATTTAATTTTTTATAAATATTTTTCAATTAATTGTAATAAATTTTTTAACAAATTTTTTAACAAATTATTCGATTTTTAGGAATAATTTCTATTAAATAATTTCTAATTAAATAACTAAAATTTAATCAAATTGTCACAATAGGAAATTTTTCGAACACTTATTTAGAAACGATATTTATTCTAGCTATATCAACGATCATTCCCATTCAAGAACGAAATATCAAACATGAACACGACTTGTGTTTCAGTTCGAAATGGGTAAATGTTCGCCACGGGTACTTTTAATTTGAATAAATTAAAATGCCAGACCGATTAAATATTCATATGATCGCACCTTAATGTCTACTAAATGTTCCGAATCGAATGAAGATACGAGACAATTCTCCATGCGAATAACCATTTCGTAGAGCGTGACCAAGAAATCGAATCGTGATCAAAATACAAAGAAAAGAATTTCTTTAATCTTTCTATAAGTATTGTGATTGATTCAATAAGATTAAAAATATAAATACAAGCGATAAATGTATATATTATTGTTATATTATATGAAATTTACAAATATTTAATGTAATAGTAATAGATTGTTTATATTATAATTATATATAAATATGAAATTTTTTTATTATTTCTGATTATAAAATATTATTAAAAATTATTATTATTAAAAATAATATTGTAATGTAAAAAAAATTTTATGTGATAGTTAACATTTATAATACATAACAACAACGCCATCATTAGAAATTGAGATCACGTGATATATAGTTTAAATATTTTTCAAGTAAAAAACAATTTATATAGCAATTATCTTTTAAACTGCAAAATTTATCATGAAAAATGATATAAATAATTCATAAATGTTTTAATTACTTTTTCTGCATGAAAATTATAGAAAAAATTTTTAGATAATTTCTATTGGATAAAAATATATATCACTATAAGCAAATTTCTACTTTTTTAAATAGATGGCACTTGTATCTACTTTTCTAGGTACTTTTTTCTTTTGCTTTATATAATTCAATTTAGTTGTGAACATGAGTCACGTCGTGTTAAATTATTATTTAGTTTTGTTATACGTATTTATATTTTATTCGTAATTATAAACTATATATTATACATTAATATCTAATATATTAAATTTTATTATTGTTATAAATAATTAAATGATATCGTTCTCAAAACTAAGAGTAGACTAATATAAGTTACTATAGAGTGTGCCATAAATCAGTCGATGATATCATTCGCAAAACTAAGCCACTAGTATGCAATGCAGAGCGAATTTGGCATCGAAGGAAGTGTCAACGTTCGTAAAAGGATAGAGCCAGATATAAAATTCGAATATATTAAATCGGTTTAAAGTAGTCGAGATCGAAGTTTATTCAACCTGTTTAATGAGAAAAAACGTTTTTAATATAAGTGTATAATATTTATAATTTCGTAAGTAATCTATTTTTAATTTTTGAAATTTGTTTTCTTTTTTTTTTTGTTCGAATTTTTTAATCGAAATCTGTATCCTACGTAAAAAAATTCTTTCGAGTCCGTATCATCAATTTTTTTATCGAAATTGGCGTTTATCAAAATTCTGTTTATAGACATTTAATTGAAAACTGTATTTTACTCGTAAATCTGATATAAAATCTACAATTTATTTACGAACTTTTTGTCAAAATGTATTTTTCACAAAAACTGTGTTATTTTATTTCTGTTATTTTTAATTGAAATCTGCGTTTCGCGCACGTACAACAAAGTAGCAAGAAAAAAAAAAGAGGTACGATTGGTGGAACAATTTGATTGTATTTCTCTCGGTGGCGATTTGCGGAGATTTATTAACACAGCATGCATTATTCAAACGTAATTAATCTGCCCGTAAACCAGCTAATGTCGAATATGGAAAATCACTCGTCCTCGATTGTTTCGCGGAGAAACGATGCTTTTATTTAAAACACATCGGTGCATCCATAAAAACTGAATAATTATGCTGGATATGCAAAAAGACAATCTCTGTGGAATGTATTAATTCAGAACGAAGGGAACGATAATTTATGATTAAACATCTCTTAATTATATTTCTTCAATTCTTTGTTTTATTTAAATGAAATGAATTTAATTTTTATTAATTATCCTATTGATGCATTCTATCTAAAATGCTTTTTATGTTATTATTAGAAAGTAGAAATCAAATCTGTACTCTATTTCATTTTCATAATTATCATTCATAATTATAAGATCATAGACAAAAAAATCATACACAGTTAGAATTTTATATGTAAAACTTATTAAAACTCATTGAAATTTTATTAAAATCTTTGCAAAGAAAAATAACAGAAAAAAAATATGTAAGAATTGTAACTGATATTAGTTTGAAGTACTTTAAACTGTTTTAAAAGTTCTACTTTCAAACTTGATATCAAATTGATATTGAGTTAATACTTCCAAAAGTATCGATGGAATTGGACCGTAGAAAGGTAAAATAATAGCAAAAAGAGTATAAGAATTACAACTCACTAGTTTAAAGTAAAAACATTTTAAAATATTATAAGTTCCTATTAATAATAATAGGATAATAAATAAAGTACAATAAGTTCCTTTTAAACTTACTATCAAATTGATTTTATTAGAATATATAAATGTTTAAAAACTTATCGAAGGGATAATGAATATTTATATTGATTCTTTTACAATAAAATTTCCTTTTGCATGTGATTAAAAAAAAATATTTTAACGACCGATAATCACTTTATGAATAAATTCCATTTCGAATTAGAACGAAGAAGTTATTTCATTTTAATGAAATTATTTTAACTAACTAAAAATCATATAAAAATTATATTTATATGAATAAGATCATTATATAAAATTTCACTATCTCGTAAAAAAATAAATAAATATATTATCAGTTTATAATGAAATTCCATCTTCGTGTATAATAAAACACAGCAAATGCAAGGAAAAATTGTTGTCCACGACTCTAACTCCTATCCTTCGCTAATTTCATCGAGTATATTTCACAGTTGTATACCACCACGTTGGGGTTGCGGCCACATCGTGTCTCGCCTGGAAAGTTATGTCGCCCTGTTGGATGGGTGACGCTCGCACATGAACTCGCCAGCAACCCCTGCACGTCGTTTGCCGAACCGTTAGTACGCGTCAACGCGAGTTACGAGCGTGCATGCGTGTGCACCACGCGTGTAACGAACGTGTGTCCCTTCGCTAAGTCGGGGATTAACGCGTGTTGCTTCTTTTCGACGGAACAGTCGGTAGCTGAGAAGAGGGATGAGGAGGAAAACTGATGAGGAATTTCGAAGAACGGCGGCTGTTGTGGAAATACCGCCGAGGTTTGTGCACTGTGTACGTATATTTATATGCAAAATAAAATATGCGTTTTCATTTAGAACTAAAGTGTATTTACATTTTTTTTTAGGTATATCGTTTTATGGAAGGATTTTTATATCTAAGATATAGTATTGATATATAGATATAGTTGAGATATAGTATTAATTTTAAGTAATAATAATTAATAAATAATTGTAATATATAGTAATAATAATTATCATAAAAATGATAAGTGAACAAAATTGCAGAATAGATAATAACGAATTATCTATATAGAATTGTAATGGTGTAAATTAATCTTTTACTATTTTTATTTTATTATATTAACATACATTATTTATTATTATAGGAAAATCAATATATTTTAATAAGATCTCTATAAATCTGTGAATAATACCTTAAGAGATTCAATAAATTAAAATTCTTAACATTTTCATTTAATTATTAAAATCATTATTTATATAGAAAATACTATAGAAAATATTACAATGGAAAAATGTATCTTTGAAAAATGTTGAGAAACAATACTCTATACAATATAAATCATATACTTTATACAATAACAAAAAAAAGATACATAGTTCTTTCGTCAAAAGATAGTGATTTTTTCCAGCTTCCACGTCGGCGTAGGACAAAGCGAGTCGCAATTCAAACGAACGAACGGTCCACGATTTACTCGCGACGCAGACCGTTTCCGTTAAAGTATTCATGAGTAGTAAGTGACTGGGCAAACGTTAGCCGTTTCAAATGTTCGATGCGGCCACGAAAGTCTCCGAGCTATAGGATGGAAAAAGGGTCTTCGAGTAGGTGCAACGACTTGGAAGGAGCGGGGTGTGACAAGTGCGGCGAGCGACGAAACACGTGAGAAAAGAGTGGGGATGAAAGTGATCGGTGTGCGCACGGTATGAAAATGCATAGTGGGAGAAAGAAAGAAAGATGCTCACGGCGTTGAGAGGGGGAACGTGTGCGGACGCGCCAATTACCAACTCGGCCGAAGACGGCCATTAAGAGAGTCGGCAAACAAACGACTTTCCCTTTTTGTCGTTCTCGATCGGACTAACGATCATCGGTATACACCTTCGCGTGATTTCAGCCAACACGAGGGACGAAGATCGACT
>NW_006263372.1:115463-121966 GCF_000469605.1 Apis dorsata
TTTCGAACGATTGCTTTCTTTGCCGCTGTTCGCCTGTCTTTGATCTCGACAGAGGAGGAATCATGCGCCGACACGCAGCACACGTCCCTTCTTTGCCTTCGGCCGGTTCGACCGGATTTTCCAGGGAGCCGTCTCTGGTGTGCCGAGAATCAGCCGACGTCGGCCATCGTCCAACCTCTTGTTTCGAGCCTTAAACAGCCGTACAGCAGGTTGTTTGATTACAAAATTATACCATTGGCCGATACTTCGCGACATATAACGATTCCTTCCTCTTTCTTATTTGTACACCGCTCCGTGCTTTTTATCGATTCACACCATCCGATGATGGGTATGGAGGAACAAGTGACGAATGACTGTGATCGAGGTGCTTGATATTAGCGCGATTCGCGGGATGACATGGGAAGATGGAGAGGTTAGGTGAGAAATTGGATAGTTGAAATTAGGTTAGAAAATTTGTATTGAATGAAATAATATTTCTATTAACAATTTCTTGATAAATTTTAATATTGATTTAAAAAATTTTTAAAATTTTAATAAGAGATTTTGAAACTAGGTTAGGTTTGTAACTTTTTTACAAAATGTACATTTAGCTTCTGTTATATTTGTGTCTACTATCTAATTTTTTTTTAAGAACTTTTTTCCGTAATAATATTGTTCTAACGTTGAATAAATTTTTCAATCGAAATAATTTTTTATTAATTTTTAAATTTTCAATTTACGATCATTAAAAATATTTCTAGAATGATTATGTTATTCAATTTAAATTCTTTCAATCAAAGAATGTATCGATTAAAAAAAATTATATTTTTCCAACAATATTTTTAAAAAGTACGATTTATATTTCGCTTTTGTTCCCATAAATTGCTCAAAATTTCAAAGATTATTATAATCCAATAAATTACACGATGCATAAATTTTTTCTTTATTTTTTTCTTAAATAATTTCCTTTTTCGCCTCGAAAACTGTATTTTTCCTCAAATTCAATGATTCGTAATACATCCTGGCGATAACACATAAGCTTATAGAGGACGTTCAAACAGCGATAAGCATAAATATCCATCAGTGGAACGTGCCCAATTATAATTATCCATAATGAATATAATATTTCAAAGTGATTACGCCGAACGTTATCTGAAAATTGTTTCGTGCATCGCGAAATCAATCACGGTTATGAATGCGCTTTCTTTCTGTTTCCGCATGCAAAATTGATTTCCATGGCATGCGCCGCGCCGCCATTAAATCGGTCCGATTCGACACGATTGTTATAATATACCGTATTAAGTCTATTCGCGATTCTAGCTCCGATATTCCCGACTATAATTCCGACCCGCCGCAGGTGGTAGTTGTGGATCGTTAATTGTTAATTTATCGACAGAATGATCCATGCCTGACCATTTTGCTTTCGATAATTTTGAGTCAAGATAATTATAACCAATTAAAGATGACAGAAAACCAACGAATTTATTTATTCTGAATATCGATAAATATAATATTACTTATTAAATGATTTTTTTCATTATTTGTTTGCCATTTAGAAATTAAATTAATGTTAAAAAATTATCGAAAATTCATAAAAGATATCAAAAATAAGTCATTTACAATTATTATATATATTTAAAAAAGATAGGATATATAAAAAAATTAAATATTTGTTATTATCACTATAGTGAAAGAGAAAAGGAATTAAAAAAAAATATTATTATTCTTAAATTATATTCTTTTATTGTAACATATACTGTCTAAAATTTTTTTTAAGGAGAATCTTCATTTAAATCGTATATTATTTTATTATATTATATCCAATTTTTTCATTATATACTTCGATAATGTATCATAATCTATTTTTTACAATCACTCGTGCAATTTTCCCTTTAACACAGATATCAAATAGATAATCCAACTTCTGGTACGCAGCAGGTCTATAAAATATCTTTCAGCGTGTCGTTCGTTGCGCACACGCTGTGAGAAAGTGCGATTGAACCGCAGCAGGGAAACTGGAATACCGGTATACTACAATTGCCACGCTTGTTTTTCGTACTCTGCGCTCACGCCTTTTAATAACGCGAACGATAGGCGTATACGATAAGAAGACATTATGGGGCACTACCGTTGCATGCACCGCAAGAAAAACGTGGGACAATGCCACTGTTACTGATTGTACACGTACTCAAGCCGATTTTCCGCGGAAAACGGAGAACAAAGAGAATAAACTTTAACTATTGTATATTGTTGGTACATTACACGTAAATACTATGAATATATGAATTATTTATTATATGGTATACATTGTATAATGTAATTTATTTTTTTATTATACTTGAATTTCTTCTCGTGAATTAGATATTTTAATCGAATATAAATTTAATTTTATTTTTTTTTTTAAATTTAAGAATTTTCTTTTGTAATATCTATTTTTAAAAAAAAATTTTTTTATTTCAAAAATTTTACATAATATGAAAACGTTTTCCGATAATCTATTTAAAATTTTTTCTTTCATTGGAATATTTTAAATTTTACATTATTTAAATTTGATTCTGTGAAATTATTACAGATAATTAAATTATTACAGATTAAATATATTAATATCAATGTATATTAATTAAATTTTCAATAAAACCATTTATTTTAAGTATATTCACTTTATTATGGTAAGATATTTATAAGATATTTATAATTAATAAAGAACAGTGTTATAGTTAATTAATAGAACAATTTAAAGCAATTGAATTACATCTGAAGATATTCATAATAAAATTGTTGGTTATGTATAGAATTCAAAACGGTGCTTGTATTATATTATTATTGATTAATTATAATAGCGTAATATGGAGCAGATTCATATCATATAAAGATATCAATAAGCTTAATTACACCTCTTTAAATTAATTTAATAATTTTCACATAGTAATAAGAAATATTAAGTTTTTAATTATGATATAGCTTATTATTTTTAAATATAATGTTAAAATTTTGCATGTGCATTATTGTTTATGTTCTTCAATCTTTCATTTCTTATCAAATGATTTAATAATTTTTTATCATATAATTTAAAGATTTTCAATTCCATTCACGCATACAATAACTTTAATATGTCTCATAAATAATTGAAATAAATTCAATTGATATTCGAAATTAATTTATTTTCTAACCTATTTTTTAACCTGCTAATCTAATAATCTAACCTGCTATCGTATATTATTCCGTATCTCGTATATTGCCTTATTATTATTTATGAATAAATTTATAATTCGTTCATAATTTCAATATAAAAAAATTAATCATATTTAGAATTGAATAGGATTTCCAGAAATTCAATTTCTTTGATGACATATTTCGGATAAAGAGCTGATCTTCTTTATGGATATGATATTCAATATTTCAGATTTAAATCGAAGCAAAAATTTTTCGATAACCTGTGATACTCGGATGATTTCGGGTCTTCAGATCGGTTTGAGTCGGATTAAATCGGATCAGCTCGGCTTAGTTCGGGTTGAATCGGGTCTGGTCAAATCAGATACAGTCGATAATAATCTAGTCAGAATTCCGAAAGGTAACAAATTATGATTTTTATATTTTTTAAATCGAGTTTTTAATTTTCAACTTTCAAAACGTATTTTTTTCATATTTTTGTTATTACATTTTGAATCTATTATAATTATCTATTATATTAATTTTTAAATAGTATAAAAATTATAAAATCAACAAAAATAACCTTTAATCAAACTAACCTTTTATCAAACTTAAAACTTTATCAAATTCTTAGTCTTCAATTTTAATTCTTAATTGTCAATTGATTTAGATTTTATTCACTGTGCAATTTCTATTCCAAATTACAGAATACTATCAGCGTATAATATGTTTTAAAAACGTAGCACAAACAGGCTTGATTCTATCATTGAAAGTTCGAAAAAAAGAAACGATACTAGGCAAGAATCTAATTACGCGCGTATTACACAAACTTACCAGCCGGAAAAATAATCGCTCGTATACATTGAAACCGGACGTGGTACTTCTATCGAAAATACGTATATTAACCAGTGTAGTACCTAGCGGAGAGGCAAGCCGAGGTGTATCGAGGTCGACCGGTTCTCCAACAGCCGTCAGCCGTTAAGGGACATTGCGACACACGCGCGAGCCACGGTTCTCTGTCGTTATCCTTCTTTCTCTTACTTTTTTCCACTTTTCTTCTCTCTCCTCTGTCGTCTTTTGCGCCGCTCGAGCTGGGGAACTCCGGGAATTGCAAATAAATTGTTATTAGCTCGACGCTGCCGCTTGCTTGCCCTTTTGCCTCTTCCATGAGTTCGACGATTTGAACATTCAACTTTTTAGTAGATATATATAGATGTTTTTTTCAGATTTGTAATAATTGATATAATAAAAGAACCTGGATACTATTGGAAAACTTTTGTGAATATAATATATTTTACAGTTGAATATTATAAGATTTGCTCAATTTTTTTAATTTTAATTTTAACATTCAATATCTTTTATGATCATCATTACCGTTTTTTTTAATTAGCATTCTATTCAATTGTTCAAGATATTGATATATAATTGATATTAAAAAATTAACATATCAATGCATAAATATTCTAAGTAGCTATCATTAAATAATCATCGATACATATCATTGAATAAATAAAAATTTGAAATTAAAATATATTAAAATCGTCTTCTCTAATTATATTTTATAAAAAGAATCATCTAATTGAAAAAATTATGTTATTTAAAATCTTATTATCATATAAATATCATGAAACTAACGTGCGAATATATAAATATCCTAATTAAAATTTTTCGTTAAACATCTATACAATATCTGAATAGAGATATTATCCAATATGAAATATTAGATATGACAATATAGTTATTATACTATATGATAGATTAAATATGACTTACTATGATACACGACATATTATCCAATATATGTATCTCGATACATAAATAGTCCAACAATCAACATTATTAAAAAATTCTGATCAACATTTTATAACGCCAAACTATGCCATTTTCCAGTTAACATGACTTCCCTTCGACTATTTTAATGCTTGGCATCAGAAAGACTACGTAAGAAACTCAGCCACCGCTAGTCGAGAATATATTGTCGATTTTTCACAAACTAACCGCTATGTTTAGCCGTCCAGACTGGTCATTTTTACTCTCAATTTCTTTCCATCTTTTTTTTTCCTTCTACCTCCTCTTCCATCTTTCTCACTCTTTCTTGATTTACTTTTTCTAGAGGTATGTCACGGAGAAGCAGGCGAACGATATATATCGGTAACACGTTCGAAGAATCGTAATTGGGCATGATCCTGTTCGATGAAGTTATCATAAGAAATAGGGCAATTAGCCTGTTCAATAATTACTTGCCCTGATCATTGAAAAACAACAAACAGGAAAGAGAAAATTGGTGTACATGTATATGCATACTTTAATTTATCTAGATACGTGTTTATTTTTAACAAAATATATTTAATTTAGAAATTAAGATCTGCAATCAGTTTATTCCAATAAAATATCGTTTATATTATAAAATTAATTTAGAAAATATAACAATGAAGAAAATTCTTTAACTTTTTTCTAGCAATTGTATTTCTCTATATCATTCAATTTATTTACTTATTATAATATCATTATAATATATAAATTATCTACTAATAAATTTAAGAGATATTTTCACTTCATGAAATTGATTCTCAATGATTTTAATATTTATTAAATTGAAAAAAAACTTCATTTTTAAAATTTTTAAAAATTCAAAAAGAAAAGCTCTCGAAGTTTTAAGATTTTAGAATTTATACTAACTAAATATTTATTTCTAAATCTTTATTTTTCATATCTAAATATCATTCATATATAAATTTATTCTTTACATCGGATTCATTAATTTAACATATCAATTTTATTTTCAATCCAATTCTATGATTCTTGAACACACATGTTCGAAATTTCAAAAAAAAAAAAAATCTAAATATCTCTAATTCAATTCTACTTCTATCCACAACTTTACAACAACAAAATTTGCACATAAAGGATTTTCAAAAAATTTCTGAATATTATCTTCATTTTATCATAATTTAATTTCAATGTCTATAATTCTGGTACATCCTGTATGCGTGCACAAAGAACGAAAACCGCAATCGGCGTGGCAATGGTGCCAATGATAAAATCCCTCTCTGACGCAAACTGCATCGCACCGCAGTTGTTCGAGTGCATTGGCTAGGCTAAACACCGACGGTATCTCCGTTCGTGAAAGTAACAGGGTTCCCTCTCGATTCGTTTATATTTTTCAATATAACCGTGCGCGCTTTCCCGTGCACAACTCGGGTTTATGATTTTGCTTAATTAATGGTCGGCCTCCCCCGTGGCCACCGTCCATCCCTTCGAACCATCATCCCCACTTCTCCCACGCGTTCTCCCTCTCCGCCCGTCTACACAACTCGCACGTATCCCCACCCATGCGTCCGACCAGCAACGGCCCGGTGGCCATTAGCCTGCAC
>NW_006263372.1:122373-123891 GCF_000469605.1 Apis dorsata
GACCTCGTGCGGTGTGTTTTCGCGCCAATCGATTACGATGAAGAATCGGAAGAAGATAATTGACGGGCGTGTTGAGAAGTTCGTTTATTTTAGAATCGAGATTTTTTTTGGAATAAAAAGAAGATTCTTTTTTATTATCAGTTATGATAAATGTATATGTTCTTTTTCTTCTCTTTTATTCTTTTGTGAAAAAGATATAATGCATCTAAATTTAAGGTTTATTTTAGAGAACTGAAACATATAATCTCAAAAAAATTCAAGATTATTGAATATTGGATATACATGTGATGATAAAATTAATTTTAAAAATAAAATATAAAAGAATAAAAGAAAAAACTTTAAAAAGAATAAACAGAATAAAATATTTTACATTAAGGTTATTGAAATGAAAAATAGATTTATATAAATAATTAAATTCTTACTTCGATTTAATGTATAAAGTTGTTGTAATAAATAGTATAGTAATAGTAATAGTAATAGACTTAATAAAAGTGAATAGATATTTAGTTAGATAATAGAAGTTACTAGAATAATTAAAATAAATAATAGATTTTTTAAAATAGAAAATTACTTTTTAAAGTACAGATAATGAAAATTTAATCAGCGATAAAATTAACAGGTTACTTTCTTATCAAATGAAAACTTTTGATATGAAATTAAGAATTAATAAAAGTTAAATAATTTTAATTAGCAATTTTTGTTCTTGTAAATATATTACTATATTTGCAAGATATGATGTGATATGAATATAATATATAATGATATGAAAATTAAAACATTTTTAGATAATTATTTTATCTAATGTACTGAAAAAAAATTAACTTATCTTTCTTCATTAATAAAATTAATGTAATCATTATGTTTTAATATTCATTTATGTCATTTAAATTATTTAAATGATCATTTAATGCTTGTTAGAAAAAATTATAAGAAATTAATTGCAGTAATTTTTATATTTAATCTTTTCAAAATTGACTTTTTGAGATATTGTAGAAAAAATTTGCTTTTTTTTACTAATAATTATTAATAATAAAAAAATATTTATTACAACAGAAATTGCATTACTTAAAATTTGTTTAAATTTATATTTAATTTTCAATTTTATATAATTGTTTAAAAAATTTATAATTATTTACTAAACTTACTTGTGTTTTACTTATTTTTCTGAATTATTAAACAAATTTAATCTACAATACTTGTGAAATTTACTTTTGTATTCTATGAGATATCTTGCCTAGATATTAATTTGCAAAAAATTAAAAAATTTCTATGCTTTCAAGAAACTATCAGAGATGAATTTGATGACCTACCTCGTGCGAATTGCATTTAGAAAATCATCCAGCCTCCTAGAAGAAATTCACCGTCCGCCAAGGGTATCATGAAAACGCGTTACGACATTTCTTTGAAGAACGATTTACGTGAATACAATGAAATTTCGAAAGTGACAAAGCATAATAGTACTCCTTAAAAGTAACAAAAAAAAAAAAAAAAAAATTAAAAAAAAAAAAAAAAAAAAAA
>NW_006263372.1:124137-132639 GCF_000469605.1 Apis dorsata
ATTTGTGAGATATCAAATTAATAAACGAAAAATTCAAATTAAATTGATTTTTTTCGTTAACAAATTATTAAACATAAAACTTCAATTTGGTTATTTAGTTAAAAAAACAAAAATTTGAAAAAAAATATAGGTGGAAAAATAAAGTGGAAAAAGAAAAAAGAAAAAAATAGATAAAATAAAAAGAACAGATTGTAACTTAATAGCCTCAATGGCAGGCTATTTAAAAAGAAATGGAGAGGGGGGAAATAAAAAAAGAAATGGCTACAATACCGATGCTATTCTGAGTACTGAGTTCCCAGTCTTTCATGAGGATTTCTCGGGCAGGTCAGGATGACGGCGACGTGGGTGCACCTATAATGCAGACAGTGAGATCGTACATGTAGAATTGCTGTTGTACAAATCAGGGAAATCATGCGATCGTTGAATATTCGCAAACTGTATTGCGCCATGGTCGTCAAATTTTTGTTAAATTTTTGTTAAATTTTTTCATTTTGATTATTCCAATATAATAATTTGTGATATTTATTTTGTTAAAAAATACATAGTACAGGATAATGAAAAAAGCTGAGATTACATTTATTAAAATGTAATTAGTATGAATTTATAAATTTTAATATTTAGAATGAATATTTTATAATATTGTATTGATTATTTATTCTACTTTATTATTAGAATATTTCTATATATTAATTATAATCATAATTACTAATCAATGGAAAAATATTATTTCTAAAATTATTTTATTTCTTCTAGTTCTTGCTTTTTTTCATAATCCTGTAAAAATTGCCAAAACATGATTAGAATATATTTAATTTTAATCCTTTTATGGTGTATAAAAGCTAAATTTATGATAATGCTAAGCTAATATATGATAATCATTTTCAAAAAAATTATAATTTTTATATAATTATAAAATTTTTTATGAACACAATAAAAGGGTTAATTATCCATAATTATTTTTAATTAATTTTATAAATTTTAATTTATTAAAAATTTAAATGAATTATTATCTAATAATTATTTAAGACAAATTTTTAATAAATTCTTTTGCAAAAAATTTTAATTTATAAATTTTTACTTATTGATGAGACATTATAAAATTGATGTCAAATTATATATTCTTATAAATAAGATAAATAATTAATCAAAAATATATTTTATTTATCTATTGAATGTTTTAAAATCCACAGTAAAATGATTATAATTGATATAGTAAGTGATACTGAAATTCATATATTTTATACACTATATTTTATATAAATATAGTAATAATAATATATTTAAATTAATATTTGTTTTATTAAATTCACAATTATTTTGTTTTAGATAAATTGTTTTAAAAAAACTAAATGTTCCAGCTATTACTTATATAACTTAATAATATTTGTATAACAATATATGTGTATGTATCGAATAAACTTTTTCATATATTCTTTCAAATACCTAATATCATAAATAATCATTTCTAATAACTAAATAATTCTTCAAATATCATTGTGTACCGCAAGTGCAACGTTCATGACATCGAAGAATACCACAAATGCAATGAATTATTACACGTATTCGGCTTAACATGGCGTAATGCAATTATAATAACAATAATAACAGATGGCGCACGCAAAGCATGTTTTTCTTTGCGTTCGCTACGAAGGACCGGATGTCCTGACTTTCACGTGGTACTATAGTGAAATCGACTTGTTACAATCCGCTCGCTTACGAACGGACAACTCGTGGTTACGCTCGCGAGCATCTTCGGAAAGCGTGAGACGAGAAACAAGCAAACGAGTGAATATAAACGTGCACGTTTTTCCATTAAGCGAGGTTATGTAACGCGATTACATCGAACCGCATCGTTAACCCCTTAATTTATTATTTTTTAGAAGGTAAGTTAATGTTAGATATCTACTCGTGTAGTTAGAATTTTTTTATGAATATAAGTACATATAATAGTTTCCACTTTCCCGCTATGTTTATTCATCAATAAACAATTGAATTTCGAGTGAAACCTTGGATAAAATCTACTTTACATCATTCCCTTTCACAATATTTTCATTTAACCTATACCTATTTTGATAAATTCTTGAATTTTTAATATTATTAAAGCAACAACAATATACAATTTATAATTAATTAAGAATACCGAATTAAAATTGATAGAATAGAAGTATCAATTGAATTTATAGTGATATTAGAAATGTTTTTTTTTTTTCAGAATAGAGTATTGAGAAAAATTCTAATGTATATATACTACGAACGTGAATTTTTATTCATTTTTAATTAGATTAAGTTAGATTGGATTGATTTTGGAAGCTCATAATTGAAACGTTTTTATTTTTTCTTTTTTTTTTTTTTTTTAGTTTTTCAATTTATAAATATACATTTATTTTATCTGAATTAAATTTGAATTAGACTACACTGCTTGGTTTGGATTACATTGGATCAAATATAGAGCTAAAATAATTTGTTTTTGATTCCTGGATTTTTTGATCGAATAGTTCATTTGGAAATATATTTATTTTTTATCTTTAGTATTATTTTAATGCGATTTTTACAAAATTATTTTTTTATCAAAAGATATTTTTTAAATCTTAAATTATATTTACAAATAATAAATTTACAAAATATAATATTGTTATTGAAATATTATAAGTAAGTAATTGAAATATTATAACGTTGCTATAATATAATAATATAAAAACAGAAATTTTTCATTCTATTAAATCATTTCTTCCTTCACGTGATATTTATAAAACATCATATGTATTTTTCTTGAAGTCACGTACCAAAATTGCCAAACAAATCACTAAATTCTAAGCCTAAATGTAACAACTCGATCCATTATTAGCATCTTCAGGATTAATCCCGGTTACGTAAATCGAGAACTCGATTCGTCACGATTTTTAAAATCGATTCGTTTCCTCGAATCGCCGAAAAATATTAAGTTGTCTTTGAAAATCAAAGCGATTTTCAAGCTCGTAAATCGAATGACAAGAGGAAGGCCGGTGCGTATTTCAAAATTTAAAAATAGACTAACGTACACATTTCGTATTTTCAAAAATTCGTCTCGGCCTCTAAAAGCTATCGTGTATTTGAATATTTAGAAATTTTAATAACAGAGATTTCAATGAAATTGTAAATGAATTATATAGATAAATAAAAAAAAAATATTTTAAAAAAATTTTTGAAAATGAAATATATTTTTGTAAATTTTTTTTTACTGGAATTTTATTATTTAGGAATTAAAAATATTTGGTAAAAAATATTTGGTAAAAAATTTTGTTATAAATTTAAAATAAATTTTACATAAATATACTTCTCGATTTTACTCGATTTTAATCATTTAATTTCCTAAATATTCAATTAAAAATTTTTTCGAAAAATTTTACAAAAAATTTGCAATCAATTATTGAACAAAAAGAATATAATTTCCTAATAAACTATAATTTCCTAAATTTTTTTTATTCGATTCAAAACATTTAAGTAATTTAAATATTCAATTAAAAATATTTTTCGAAATGAACGATTCGATATCTATCGCAATAGTGAACTAAATTAAACTTTCAGATAAAATAACTCACTCTAAAAAAAAAATAAATAAATAAATAAATAACTGCTAAATTTTGTACGATGGTGCGTAAATAAAAAGCAAAACGGTCGTTTTAATAGATCGTAAACGAAGTGTTAATTGAATCTGTAATTCAAGCGCGTTTTACGAAACGCTTTCACGAAAAAATCATTCGGCCAACATCATATTTTGAATATTTTTTATGTTTTCCATTTTTTCTTTTTTTTTTTTTTTTTTTTTTTTTTTTCTCTTCCATCGATACGATATCTTGATGTTGAAAATATGTTTTCACCGGAACCCTGGAAATTTTATGAAAAACATTCCAGGCGTGGCTTATATGATTCACATAGAAAAAAATATTTTTATTATTCGTTCGAGGGCTCGCGTCTCATTGATATTCTTTTACGATTGTGAAATCTGTTACGGGTCATTAAAATTGGCTAAAAATATACCGCATCCTTTCCAGACTGTCATTATTGTTTTCGTGCATATAAAGTGGTCGTCTTTTGTGGCTTTTGGAGAATGGAAATCTCGGTTTGTTGAATTATAAAGAGAGAGGTTGTAAACGTGGCTAACGATTAAATAAACTGACTACGTGAAAAGATAATAATTATTTATTTTTACTTAACTATGTATTGTTGTTTTTTTTTCTTTAAATCATATTCAAATTTATCTTTTTTTTTTTTTTCGCTAATATTAATGTTTCGATTTATATAATCTATAGGGCTACAGTTTCAGTTAAGTTTAGATTTAAATTAAATTCAAGGTAAATTTCTTTTTAAGTTTATGCTAAAACTAAATATAACCTATATTTACAATTCAAGCTAACGATGAAATATCGATTCAATATAAATTATTTATTCGAAAAAAAATGTCTTGGATAAAATGGATGATAAAAAAATCATAAACTAAAAATCTAAAATTGCAGCAAATAAAACGATATATCATCTATCAAATATCAGTCAATAGAAATTGATCCAACGTTATAACTTTTTGATAAACGTTTATTTCTTCATATTCTTTTTTCCTAAGGCACGGCAACAAAATCGTATGCCAACGCTTTCTTTTGTTCCGTCAGCACGTCCTTTCTTACTCAACGAAAAAAAGAAAAGAAAAGAGAAAGAAAAGAAAGAAAAAAAAAAAAAATCCACGACGAACGGCTTCCGGGTATAAAGCTGAGTATCCACGAAAGAATGCCAGGTCCCGTGGAACGCTCTTCTCTACGCGGAAAGGAATCTCGAGGGTGAACCGTGCCTGGGGCATCATCGAGACATCGAGAACGATGCCCTGGGCATCGAGGAAGCCGCGTGCACGCGTGCAAATCTGGCTACACGGATAACATTTCATGGAAAACGTTCTTACGGCTCGTTATCTTTCTTTACGGTTCGAATGAAGGAGACTTCTAAGAGGAATAGCGCCTTCTAAAATTATAATTCGATGAAAGCACATAATGCACGTGATGGTCTTTACGATCATCGTATCTTTTATAAAATTGTCAAGTTTTATTTGAAATTGATATAAGGTATCATTGTAATTATGTTGTGTAATAACGAAGTTTTTTATGCTATATAAAATTTATTTTATCACAATCTTTTTCACAAAAAAATTTATATTTAGATATTGTGATTTCAATGTATAACATCATTACTTTTCGAATATACCGTGTATACTTTGAAAAATATGAAAACAATTTTTAAACTTCACTGTTTAAATTTTTACGAACTATGTAATTCAATTTTTTATCACATCTCATGTAATATTAAACATACACAAATCACTTAACCAAAAAATCGTGTCGCTAGCATATCGTTCGATTAATTGAAAGATCTCATGATCACGGGAGAATTATCTCGATATCATGTTATAATGTATACGAAGATTCGTCGCGCATCGGTATAATTCAAACATCTATAAGTGCGCTACCAGCGCAGAAATTGAGAAGCGTTCCACGGCTTGAACACGACCTCCATTAGCCTTCTTGATCAGCGGTGCTAATTGGTCGACTTGAACGAACCAACGATACATTCGCCCTCTTGTGCCATACTTGCGACCTTTCGATCCCTCGAAACATGCACATAACCTCGCTGCATCGCGGCTGTAATTTTCTCTAAAGCTGATGTAAAAACATCTGGAGAGGTTGTGAATATCGAACAATGTGAACGGTTGGATCTGGTTGATAATTATCGGTTGGTTGGAAATGATTTTTTTATCGTTATTTATTTCTTCTTCTCTTTTTTTCGTTTGGAGGTATCTTAGATAAAGAGGAAGTTTCGCAAATAATTTATCTTTTATTGTGAATGACGTTATAATTTTCAACTGACATAACCTATAAATCATAATCTAAGTATAATTTATATATATATATATATTTAATATTTTTATTAAATATTATATATAATTATATAAAATGTCTTATAATTTGTAGGATTTATTTCATTAGTTGATTGTGTACCAAAAAACAATGAAAAAAGTTTATATAAATACATGTCTTATTTGTTTTTACGAAGTATATCTTGAACAATTTATAACCTAAACCGTTACATACTTTAGAAATTTTCTCTTAATCAAAATTAATTTAAAACAAAATAAAGTCGAACAAATAACAAAACTATAGAATTGAATGAAATTATCACTTAACAGATAAGCAATTTTTCAACAAAATCAAATAAATTTAAACTTAATCAATACATTGTACAAATTATTAAATCTTATAAAATCCATAATTTTCTATTTTCTTGGAAAGCCCAGTGCCAATCTTCTATCATCACTATACACACTGTACAAGGAATGAATGGCAATGGATTACCAGCGCACAATTAACACGACACAGGTATCCGTTTGATTTTACACGATCCAAGCCGCAGGTAACCAAGCTGGTCGTTTGCTTGCCTCTTCATCACGATAATCCACCTCCTACGCTCTCTCTCTCTTTCTCTCTCTATCTTTCTCTGCTCATCGTGTTCATCATCTATCTGTGTCTTTCTAGCCTGGAAGCGGAACGTTTGGACGGGAAACGGGGCGCGCATTTAATTTGCAAATGCAGATTGCTTTCCATTTTAATATAAATTGTTCGAAACAAAGGCAGTAATTATGGCGTGCTCTCTCGTCGCTTTGAGAACTGTAATGGTGGTGTTCGTTACTTTGGTGTGATGTTGGTGCTCTCACCCCCTGCGTTTTTCGTTCGTTGGGTCTCTTGATCGTTTGGTATGACTGTATATGTGTATCTATCGAAACTCATTGCTTTAGTGAAGAATGAAAGTTTGATTTTTGAAAAATAAAAAATAAATGAGTAATATCGTGGACGATATAAAAGTGAGATAGAAATAGCTATATTTTGGCGAAGAATGTTTTTAAACATTATCATTATGATTGTTATTGCGTTTTTAAATTAAAATATTTTATAAAATGTTTTAAAATATAAAAAAAATCTAAAATTTTATCATATCCTTTATGTTGTTTTTTTTTTTAAGAGATTTATATTTAATTTTACTTTTTAATTTTACTTAAAAGGTAAAAATGTATAGAACTTCAAATATGGTTAACTTGATTATTGGTTGTTGCTTGATTGATAAAATTAATAAAAATGTTACTAAAAAATCTTAAAAATTATAGATAGAAATTTTATTTCAATAGAGAATCAAAGTGAATTGAGAAGAGAATTGTAATTTTAACAGAAGTTATTTGGAAATGTTTCAATAAATTCTTGGAAAATTTCAATAAACTCTTTTAGAAAAAGTTTCTTGGCAACTTCCATAAAGAGTTGTGGTTATATTACAACTATTTCAAAACTGCAATGAACTATTGAATAAGAATTTTATAGAATTGTAGATATAAAATTGGAGATCAATAAAGATTGATAAGAATTCTACAAATTATTAATAAAGATCTTTCTATTTGAGTAAACTTGAATTTTCATTATTATATAATTATAAAATAGAAATTTTTTTATAAAATTTAAAAAATAAATGAAAAACTTTTTTAATAAAAAATTAATTAATTTCTATGAATTTTTATAATTAAAACATGATCTCGATATATTATTGCATTATGTTATTATCCTCGTCATTATTCAAAAAATGAATCTATAATAAAATTGAGTGAAAATATATTAATAAATTTTAATAAATTTTAATAAATAACGTATTGAAAAGATTTGACATAAATATTTTTTTGCATCATAGAGGTATTAATTAAATAAAATAACATTAATATCCAATGTTATTAATAGTTATATACATGACAAATAATAATTATATATAAATAATTTAGATAGAATAAACAATAGAATAAACAAAAACTTTCCATAATTTCTGGTTAATTTTGACAATTGCTAATTTTTAACTTTATCAAATAAATTTATATTTATATTTTGAATAAATTTATATTTCTTTTATCAAAAATTATAATTACAGAAAAAAAAAACTAATCTGACATATATAGTTTAAAAAGTAGAACTGAAAAAAAATAAATTTTCCAATATACATAAACAAAAATAAAAATTTTTATTTCTTAGAGCAAGATAATATTTTGTTGTTGTGAATTTGTTTCTATCAATTCATCAATTTCATCTGAAAATACAATTCAAAATCTCGCAAAACAGAGAGAAGTGAAATAAACGAAAAAGACAAAAATGCAAATTAAATTCGACATACGCACATTGAAATGAACGACAAACTTGTTTGAAAACCAACAGTGTCAATTACACGCGATCGATGTTTCTACTCTTCCGTACAAATAAGGCTAAACGACGTTATTGTCGCGAACAGAAGCGAGAGACGGTTGTTGAACACAGAGAGAAGCGGCGCGTTGCGTCGAGGGCAAACAAAGAGAAAACAGGAGCCGAGAGGGTACCGCGCACGCTGCCAGGCATTCGAATCTCCCGCTCCACGCGCGCACACAAAGCGGCCGACACTCGAGGCTCGGGGCGTTACGCTCGT
>NW_006263372.1:132832-136010 GCF_000469605.1 Apis dorsata
GTTCCGCGCCAATGGGGAACGACGCCCGTGACAAAGCGCCGCGATAAAAGGCACTTTGATGGAACGGTTTGATTGCCGGACCGATCAATTACCGTTCTTTTTTTTTATTTTTTCTATTTTTTTCCTCCTTTTTCCGCATTTTTTCCTTTTTTTCAGATGGAACGATATGAGAAAAGAAATCGATAATCTTATAATCGTTGACAAGATCGATAGTATAATCGTTTAATTGTAATGAAGACGATATGAAAGAATAGAAATGGATAAAATTTTAACGTAATTAAAGGTAAGAGTAAAGTTATTTTTATAATTTAATCGAATATTTTATTATTTAAAGCGGCGAACGAATAAGATATTGTAATTTTAATCGAAATTTTAACTAATTCATGTTGCAGCTCAATTCCAAACACTAATGATCTACTGATTTATAGGTTATGAAAGTTTTTTTTTCAATGACAAGAAACACAAAAAGATACATCTTTATAGTTCATTATCTCATTTTTCATCTAGTCTATTTAACGATTGATAATAATTATAATTAAATAATGAAAATTTGACAAGTTTCGATCGATCATCGTAATATTTCTTTTTTTGTTTTTTTAGCCAAGAAAGACATTATCACTTCGTCATTCCAATCTCATATCAACATCCGAATACGATAACTTCTGAAACTATCCTGCTAATACTACTCCAGATATCACTTCACCAAATTGAATCCAGCACCGCAAAACGCAGAGATCTATAACAGAAATCCTAACAACCGTTAGGCGAGAATCATGGAATTATGTTAATTTTCCACGGCATGTCTCGCGACTGATATTCACGAGCCGGCGTGGCCCGTTACGACATAGAGGAGAAGCAAATTAGAAGGAGGAGGATTAGAAGGCCGTCGTCCAAGCGAAGATCCAGTGGAAGCATCCAGTCGGGTACGAATATCTGGTGGTCCATTCAAGGGTGCATAACATACAGGGCGGCGAGTGAATTTGCCCGTTTCGCCGCAACAACGGACGATGCTCGGCTTGTAAACGATGCATGACAACCGTTGTTGCATCCGTTAGTCGAAGAGTATTCGAGTCCTTCCTGTTCTCACCACCCCCTTCGCGGTTCTATCTTCTCCTATTCGATCATACGTATATAGAGGCTGGATAGGATGGGTTGGCTAGAATGGTTTGGGGCATCATAGAACAAGGATTCGCGAGGAAGAGATGGACGGGAGAAAGAGAGATGGATATAGGAGAAGGAGGTGGAGGAGCAGCAGCCGAATTCCTAGCATACCGCGGGGCCAACTGGTTAGCAAGCGATTTACGATATTGTAAACCGATGCGACGGCGGCGGCCGTGCCCACCGCCGAACCTCAATCTAATAGTGGCGACTTCGACCTCCAATGCCAAAGGCACGTCGCCCCCGAACCGGTAACATTGTTCGCCCCGCTTTTACTTCCGCCATACGGTACAAACCTGGATGGACTCTCTCGATGCGACGAGTTTCTCATTCTTATGGTGAATGGTTTGGAAAATGATGTCTAGGAGAAAGTGTTTGTATTTGTGTGTAAATGATTTTTTAGATTTGTTGCAATGGAAAATTTGTTTGACAGAGATGAATTTTGGTAACTATCAAGAAAGATAGTAGAAAATTTCTTTTGATAAAGAATATTGTTTGTTTTAGACTAATAATAAGAATACAGATTCGAAGATAACTTTGATTTTGGATTAATGAATTTGTCATTTTGATGAATCTGGGAAAATGATCTAAGAGAAAATATTTCCCATTTGTAATAAATGATTTTTAACATTTATTGAAATGGAGAGTTTGTTTAATAGAGATGAATCTTGGAGTAAGTATCATAGGAAAGATAATAGACAATCTTTTTTTTATATTGCTTGTTTGTTTTAGATTAATGATAAAAAGACACAGATGAATTTGAAATTAAAATTCGTACTTTTGACTTTGGAGACGAATTTGCCATTCTGATGATGAATGTTTTGAAAGATGATGTCTATAGAAAATATTTCCACTTGAAGTAAATAACTTTTAGAATTTAGAAAATTTATTTTGATGGAAATGAAACAAATAATCTTGGTAAGTGTCATAAAAAAGAAAGTATGAAATTTCTTTTGATAAAGAATATTGTCTTTATATTGATCGTCTTGGATTAACAATAAAAAGATATGGATGGGTGCAAAAGTAACTTTGAAAGTTTTAAGTAATTTTGAAGATTAACAACAAATTTTCTTTTTATAGAAATATAAATGATCCATTCCAAATAAAATATTTTTTGAATTTTGAGAGAAAATGTTTCCATTTATGATTTTTGAAATTTTTTGAAATGGTTGATATTTGATGGAGATGAACTTGATAAATATTATAGACTTATTATGAAGGTAGAAGTATAATTTTTAAATTTGTGAAAGTTTCTATTAAATTTGTTGTTTTAATAAAAAAATATTGATTGTCTTAGATTATAATATAATAATAAGAATTCGTTGAAATATATAAATAAGTTGGAATTTAAAAAATATAAATAATTTGAATTTAATACGTTTGAAATGATATTTGAGAGAAAATGTTTTTCTTTGTAGGGGAGTGGCAGTAATTCTTCATCATTCGGATAGCGTGCTCCAAAAATATAATAAAATATAAATCCAAAAGGTAAAAAAAAAATCACTCTTGAGAGAATATATCCCAGATTGATCTGTTGAAAATTTGAATCATTTGGATAATCATTGGAATAAATTTCTTCGATTGTAGGAATTTTTCTTCTCTGCCATTATTCCAGCAAAATTCTCTTAATCTTCTTTAATAAACAATCATCCAAAATTAATTTCAGAGGCATAACGTTTGTAATCCACTAAACCGAAGCATCGAGGATATCCATGCCATGCGCACCGAATAATTAGAAGCGAAAGCGAGATTCGAGAAAATCGAAGGATGGAGAGATGCAGAAATGAGTGAGCAGAGAAAAGACAGAGAAAGGGGGGCGCATTACAAACGTTGGTAATCTAGTTGCGAACGTAGCTCGGGGTTGGAGCCTGGAGCAACCATGCGGAATAATGATATGTAATCTCGAAACAACCTGCGGCCTCGCCAAGGCACACGCGAGCGGACGCGTGCGTGCACACGCGTGTGTTACACGTTACCCGCTCGCGTGTTACTATCCCAGAAGCTGTTGCGGAATAGGCGG
>NW_006263372.1:136256-139420 GCF_000469605.1 Apis dorsata
GCGGTAAATGACACGAGCAAACGAATCGACTGAAACGCACGCCCCTCTTCTCCCAACACCCACACCACCAGTATCTCTCGTTCATCACCCTAACTTTCGCCGTTGTTACTCGCAGTTTGGATGTATACAACGAACCGCTTCCACTCTACCGATACCACCGCTAATTATAGTTTAATAATGATCCGGTCGCGCGTTAGTCCGTCGACAGCATTTTCGCCGACGAATTAAAATTGTATTGGGAGGGGTTGGTTCAAGTTTGGGAGAGTGAGTTCGGTGGATGATTAGCGAGACAGTATATGAATGTTTCGAGAAATGATCTGTTGCAGTCTGAAGTTTTTTTGGTCGGTGGTAAGTTGTTTTTTGATGGAAAAGAAATTTAGATATTGAAAATGTTTTATAATAGATATTATATTAGAAATGTTTGAATAGAGTTAAATAATTAAATATAATTGTTTTAGAAATATGGAGAAAAAATTGGATGTGAATTTTTTAAGAGATGAACAATAATTTGTTGCATGCAGAATATAGTATTTTAATGATGGTAAGTTGTGAAAATACTTTTAATAAAGGCAAATTTCAATATGTTTCATTTAAAAATGTTTTAATAAATATTAGAAATGAAGTAAATAGATATGAATAATTAATATAATTGCTGCATTTAAAAATATTTAAATAGTTGAATATGAATGCTTCAAGGGATGATTTCTTGCATAAAGAATGTAGATTTTTGATTGGTAATAAATTGTTGAAAGATAAATTTATAAACATGCAATAGACATGGAGATTGTTACGTTTGGAGATATTTGAATAATTGGACGTGTAGATGTTTTAAGAAAATGATGATAATGCTCTGCATTCATATAAAATATAATTTTGTGATAATGATAAATTGTTTAGAGTATTTTTTGATTAAGTTTTTAGACTTTTATTACAATTGAATTATTGAATATAGATCTTGAGAAATTCTTTGAATAGAAAAACAATGATTTTTTTGAATAGAGAATAAATAATATCAGATACTATGGAAAGTTTGGATACTTTGTGATTGAAATTTTAATGTATCTTCTAAAAAAAGAAGAAAAAAATATTGTAATGAATATATATCATTTTATCCAATTAAAAGAAATATATTCATCATTGGAAAAAAAAAATCTGTGATTTTGCAAAGTTCATGTTAACGAAGTAAACAGATGAAAGTTGTAGAGGGAAGAAAATGGACGCACGCAATTAGCCCGCAGCTGAAAGTTGCGCGGGCGTGCAATAAGCTATATACAGTGTAAAATTCCATTCGACGATCTCGTCCCAGCCCCAAAAACGGATTTCCGCCGAAATAACTGTTAACGTTGCGAATTGCATCCCCGGCATGCGCGTTGCACGTGCGGATCGGAAAATTTCAACTGCAAAGCTACCTGCGCATTTCCCTCATACCATTTCCCTCTCTCTATTTTTACTCTTCTCCCTCTCTTTCGCACTTTTTATCTTTCTTAATTTTCTTTCCCTTTTTTTTTCCAATCCTTTTCATTTTCTTTTCTAAGAAATTATCTTTTTCTTTTTCTTTCTCTGCATATATATATATATCTTTTCTTTCCAGCTCCTTTTCTATTTCAGTTTTAATTTTATATTTTCCTTCGTTTAATTTTTTTGATATTTTCTTATTGCTTTCTCTCTCCGATTTAAAAACTTTATTTTTCATTTACATTATCAAAGGAGAATTACTTAGTACAAACAGAGAAAATCTTGATACATAAAATCGTCCATTAAAATTCAATAACAAGTTCCAATCAACAAACATTATCCTTTTGATCTCAACATCGCGTTACACGTATAAAGTAAATAAACAGAGATTGCCTTATGAACTCTCCCTATTAAACATCTAATAATCAAGCAGTCGAAGCAGAAACACGCGAAAATTATAAAAACGAGAGAATGAGTCTATGAGAGGGGAAACGGCTCACGCAACCCCGACAAATAGAGGGAATTAAAAGTAATCACGCGCATATTTACGCGGCCGATGAACAGAATGGTTGCGTCAACCGCAAAAATGTAACTGCACGCGAGCGCAGGTGTATGCGTTCGATTGTCGAGTGTGCAACGAGAGGGTGGTGTAGGCCAGGAAGGAGAGGAAAGGGATGGAACAACACACGCGGATGAAAATGGTCTCTCCACTGGTTCTGATGTGGCTCGTACATTGGAATCGCTTGGATATGGGTGGAGTGAAACCGGATGTGGGAGCGGGAAATAGAAGGGAGGAGAAAATACGAGGGTAGGTGGAACGTGTAGAAATAAGGTTGTATAAACGAAGGGATGGATTGTTGATGAAAATTGATGAGTAAGTAAAAAGAAAAAGAAAGAGAAAAAGAGAAATATATAATATTTCTCCATATATATATATATAGGTTATTTGAAAATTGAAAAAATGAAAAAAATTTTGACATAACAAGATGGTATGATCATGATAATTTGAGTTTAATTGAAATGTAAAGATTAATTTTGTATGTTTAAACTCATTTCTGTAAGAATTTATGGTATAGTTTGTTATTGAATGCTTAATTGAAAAATATAACTCAACTCTGTCATCTAGTAATGTCTATTTTATCGTTATCAAATATATTCTTATGTAAAATGACAAATGGTCTCTGAAAAAGCTAACCGTAATATCTTAACCTTAAAATAGAATTCTTAAAAAATTCACAGGAAGTTCTAAACAATAACAAATTTCAAAATAAACTAGATCGTAAAAATCTATCAAATTTATGATATAGAGGTTATTGCCGATAAGTTAAATGAAGGCTGTATGGTTAAGAGTCAAACAAAATCGTGGATTTACGTGGAGACGACTATCATGGGAACGACAATGAACCTTTGGTAGTTTTCACGAGCACAGGGGATAAGCAAAGCCTCGTAAATTAGCCACGTCGCATCAAGCCCGATAATTAAGGCGAAGCGCCGTTAAAGACGCCGGGGCCACGCTGTTTCGGAACTTGGCCACCATCCAACGAAAGAGACGTGTGTGCCAGGAACACGTGCGTGAAGTTGCCTCACCCGTGAATCACGAGCTCGAAGCGGATCCGCGCCGATGAATTTCTGGAGCGGGCCGCGTGTGTATCCGATGAAATCGTACGTGGTAAGTGTTGTGTGCGTCTTGGAAACGCCGGAGCTCGAGA
>NW_006263372.1:139497-150804 GCF_000469605.1 Apis dorsata
AATTCCCTCTCGTTACCGAGAAATCATTAAGTTCTGTTCGTGAAACGCCGGTTTGATGATTTGAGGACCCTTGCAATTAGTTTGTTTGGATATTTATGGTTCTACTCGTCATATTTCGTGAAGTTTTCCATGAAAAAGGAATTAGGTGAGTTATATCGTTCGAATCGTTTCAATATTTTCATTCGTTGATAGAATATTTTATAATTAATATAATTATATAATTTTATAATTAATAATTCTAATTTTTAGTTGGTATGATTATTTATTGTTCTAAATTTATATTGTATAATTTAAATTGTAATATAAAAAAAAAAAAAAAATATATGTACTAAAACTTTCAAAGAAAAAAGCTAACCTATAAATTAATTCGATTCAATGCCATCTATTGTGTGAAATAATATATACTTATAATATGATTCGTATCATAATGTAAGAAAAGAAGATGAAAAAACATGCACTGTACAATGAAATCTAATCTCCAAATTGATTCATGCCATCTATCATATCAAATAGCAATATACTTATAATATAACTCATATCATAATGTAAGAAAAGAAGATAAAGAAATACATACTGTACGGTGAAACTTTCATAAAATGAAACCTAACCTACAAATTGATTCATGCTATATTATCAAATGGCATTATATACTTGTAATATAACTCATTATTATAAAATAAAAAAAGAAAAGTAAAAGAACTATACATGTGTATATTCACTATACATGAAAATTTCAATTAAAAATGAAATCTAATCTATAAATTGATTCATTACAGCATCATCTATCTAACCAAATATCAATTATATATTCATTATCGTCATATTCCCGCAAAATTTGCAGTATATTCGTGAAATTTAACATGTATCTTGAATTATGCCAGATTTAATTCCCAAAAAAAACCAACAATCAGATTGAAACGCAAAATCAGTTGAATTATTGCCACTACGATAAATATGTGTAGAAGCCTATCGTATCTCACATAACGGTATATATCGTGCAATGGAAGTTGACCGAGAGATTTTATCTTCCACTTCATAAAACGAGGTGGATTTCGATCTTCTTGTAAGCGCGCATTTGTATAGGCTGATCCACCCAATTGGAACCACTTGGCTGACGTTTGTAAAGTTGCCAAGAGGGATTCTCTGGCATTGGACGAGCGAGAAAAAGGAAATAAATGTCAGAAAATAAAATTAAAAAAACATGTATCAAGTGGAAAATGCGTGTTTGATATATCTTTGAATTTACATTTTTTTTTAAATTATATTAATTGAAAAATCTTATGAAGAAGGAAGTATTATTATTTTCATAAAGACTATTATTTTTTTCAATATAATATTCTAAATAGTTTAATAAAATATATATTGTATGTTCCTAAAGGATTTATTTGGGATTTTCGTTATAAAAATTTATAATCAAAATTAATCACCAGAAGATTACAGGCTGGATAAATTGGCAGCTTCGTTCGTTCCGATTTAATAGCACCAGATTTTTTCTTTGAAGGAAGAAAAGCAAAAATAGAACGGATATATCCATCTGGAAGAAAGCAAAATAAAATCGGCTTAAAGACCACTCTTAATTCAACGTAAAGGAAGATTCTGCTAAGGTGTCTGACCAGACACGTCTTCCTCTACTTGAACATCAGAAAAACTATCTCTTATTCAAAGATTAACACCTTGTGTCCCAATGGGAAAAAAGAAACGATATACAGTCGGAAGAAGCCTGGATAAGAGTTTCTTCAAATGAAAAGCTAGAATTCTAGATCAAAAGAAGATCAAGTTTAATTTTTTGACTTAGTAGATCTTGCAGAGTTTGAACATACAGTCAAACATACATCATGTTGAATTTGTAAGTAAAAAATTATTTAAATATTATGTTATATTTGTTTAAATAAAAACTTTTTTAATAGATTCGTTAGAAAAAAAAAATAAAAATTATAAAAGAAATTATCAATTGATTAAATTTTTCTTTTTATTTAACAAAAAAAAACATTTTGTTAAAAAGTTATAATAAATATCAATATCAATAATTATTTAATTATACAATTAATATTAATTATGTATATAAGCATATATACAAAATTGTGATAAGTGATTGTTTTTATTTATAGTAATTATTATCATAGTATCATCACAATAATATTAATGACAAAATGACAATAAATAACAATAATTTCAAAAATATGTATACGATAAGGCATCTTACAAAAGATGGCAATATAGTTATGAATGGGAAAAATAAACATAATAGTAAAACATAGAACTAGTTAAAACATAGAACATAGAGATAGTGCCACATTATAGTTTAACACCATTAATAAGAATTTCAGCCATGAATGAAAGAAAAAGGTTTGTACTAATTCTGACCATAATTAAGCAATTGTATTAATTATGTATTTTTTATTGTCATTTTATTCCTTTTCTTCTTATTCTTCTTTTTTTTTATATTCCATGAGATTGAAAAACTCCAGACAAGAAAAGCCAAGGATGTATCGCGGTTTATCTCATTCACGGTGAAATTTAAATCTAACCGAGGAGTCTGAGGAGTTTCATCCTTCGTCGAGAGAGCTGTCCTCGCGTAGGAGGTCCGCAAGGTGAGCAGATTGTCGGTTGGCTATCGGAAATATTTCCCGGCTCCGAGAATTTATCGGGCGTCTGCCCGGAAATATTTGAAAATTCCTTCGACGCTCGCTGCGAAAACGGCGACCATAGAGAACAGAGCCATTGGAAGAGGTGTGTGGGTGGATACGAGGGGAGGCATCTGGATCTAGGATATTTTTCACACCTTAATTAGTACGGATAGATAGAAGACAGTAAAATGTCAGAAAATGTAAATTTGATTTTGTGAAAATTTCTGAATTGTTTTTAATTGAGATTTTTAAATAAGATTTGATTTTAATATTATGATTTTGTAGTGGAGAATTAATAATTATTAGTAAGTATAACATTATTTTAAAAAAGTTTATCAAATCTATTCGTTTTGTTAATTTAGAATTAAATTAGAATATTAAATAATTAAATAAAATTTTCTACTAGCTTACTAGTTAAGAGATACAATTAATCCAAATTTCCAAAATTTTAGGTTAAATTATATTTTAAAATCATATCATCTCTTAAAATATTAATGTATTTTCCTAATTCATAAAAACGTGAATCTAACAAATTTATTAAATTAATTTAAGGTAATATCTAGATGACAAACTACACTGTACTAATCTAAAAATATAAGAATAATACGATATCTATAAAATATATATAAATAAAAAAATGGACAAAAATCTAATTTATCTAAAAATATTATCTAAAAATATTATATATGAAAAATATCATAAAAACTTTTTTTAAAAAACTGAATGGAAATAAACTATAAAAGTCAGAAAGAATTTCAATTGTAATATTAAATCTTATATAAGTAGTCGATATTTGAAATATTTTTTCAGATCTCGTCTGTCCACATTGTCCAATAAATAAATAAAAGAATTACTACTCGATAGAAGCCGGCGTGAAATCGGATAAAAGTTGTAAACGTAGCTTTCGCGCGCGCGAGAAATCCACGGAAGTTGTAAATTATGAAGAACAATAGCCTTAAACAGTCTGCAGATGCGATAAGAGGACGTTTGAATCACGTCTTCTTCTTTGGAGTCTGAATAACCGCATACTATTCGA
Organism: Apis dorsata; assembly: GCF_000469605.1. Classification (NCBI taxonomy): domain Eukaryota; kingdom Metazoa; phylum Arthropoda; class Insecta; order Hymenoptera; family Apidae; genus Apis; species Apis dorsata. The sequence goes on from NW_006263372.1 coordinate 143,161, forward strand.
AGATACGAGTACCGGAGAAGAAGAATGCTGATTCCGTTGGTGTCGACGATTCCACAGAAAGCGTTGAGTTTCATTTCTGTTCCTCGACCCCTTGTAGCTAGTTTAGAGCGTTGGAAAAGCAAAAGATAAAACGTCTACGTGGAATATGAAATTCATCTTATTTGTTACATACCAGAATATTTAAACTGTTTTTGCATAACAATATCATGAATAATAAAAAAAATAAAAATAAAAATTGCCAGAAAAATTGAGATTATTATCTATCATAAGATTTTTTAAATTTCTTTAATTCAAATTAATTTTAAGTTTCTGAAATCTCAATATTATGATACTTCAATTATTGTATCTTGAAATTAACAATTTCTTTTTCTAATCTCAAAAATATGAAATTCCTTAAACTTTACTAGAAAGATATAATAAATTCAATCACATTTATAATTTTCAACCTATCACATTTTATCATTCACAAATAGTATTAATTTTTCTCTCAATCTCTAGAAAACCCAAAATTACAAAATTCCCTATATATCACAACATCAGCATAACCTCAAAGATCATTTAAAAATTTCAACCAATCATTTAACGCTGTAACGACAACTTATGACATGGACTGTCATATCAGTCCCACTATAACCTATTTTCAACATTTTCGAAATACGAGATACAGAAGAAAAAATGGAAAAAAAGAACAAAAGAAAGAAAAGGACAACTAGGAGGAAAAAAGCTATGATTGATCAAACTAGTGACGTGAGTGGGAATGAAGAGAAACGAGAGGGACTCGATAGCCCTGAGAGGACATACCACTCTCGGTAATATAAGGTGGCGGAATAGATTACGACCCTTCACCCTCGATAGTACTTCTCTGCTCTGTTGGGGACGGTCGCCGCCCTTATTGCGAAAGACCACGAGTTTATTGCGAACGACTGTGCGCCTCGTTCACCACCTACCCGATTTATGGGGATATATAAGCGCATACCACCGACAAATTTCCCCATAATAACGTGGACCCACTATAACGTCCTTTCATCAACACTTTTCTCGATTTTACTTTACTGGACGTTCAGTTATCCAGAAGTAAAACGTTTCCATAATCGTAATTATGGATTCAGAGGATTCCCGATAGATAGTAGATCCAAGTTGATGATTGAGTATGGTTGAGTATTCTTTTCATATGTTATTATTTCTAAGTGAAATTAATCTTTGAAATAGCTCATGGGAATGTTCGTGTGTCTTAACGGTCTCCGCTTGGGTGAGGTTATTAAGCATGGGAAATTTATTTGATTATAGGTGGTGATGATTACTGTAACTGTAAACTGTTTTATATCATGGATTATGAAGTTGAAAGATATGTTTAGTTTTCCAGTTTAATTTGTTTCATGAGAAGAATCTATTTTAGAATTATTGAATAAATGATATTTGGTAAGATTTTAATAATAAATTGTTAAAAGTTAAAAAGTTAAAAAGATATTTATAAATAAAATTAAAAAGATTCTTTTAATATTAAAATAATTTTGATGATAAAACAAATGAGATATTTATCTATTTTAAATTCTAGATTCCATTTGAAGTATAAAAAAAGAAATGTATAATTTACAATTTGTAACTTGTCAATTTACTAATATTATTATTAAATTATTTTGCAAGAAGACGATATTAATATGATATAATCTACAAATTTTATCAATCTATATTATATTACATTTTAATAAGGAATTTATTATACCTAAATTTCCACTCAAAATTCTTAGGATATCTCTTATCTTTCATTAAATTTTAATATTTAATATAATTCATGAATCTTGAATGTATTTTTTTTTTAATTTTAAGTCAAATTGTTAATACTATTATCTCTTAATATTTATGCAATTTTTTTTTAATTTTCAGAAAGAATATAATAAACTTTCAAAGACTTGAGTAGAGGTGCAAATTAAGATACGAAAAAAAGAAAATAATTGTTTAAAATTTTATTTAATTGCCGAATATTTTATTTAACTTACTTTCATTCGACCATTTTCTACGCCGAAAATGAAAAGTTATTACATGCTGTTTTAATACGGACCAGTGCGTGCTTTCAAATATGTACACTCAGAAATGTTGGATGAAAAACTTGCAACCGTGTTCATTTCATCAGAACAGTATGCCAAAAAGAATGTTACACAACATGAGAACGAACACAACCTGAAAGCAAGATTACACGAAGCACGTGTTTATTCGTATTTTTTCCTCGTATTCATACATATATATCATGACTTTTATAAAGGAAAACTATTTACAAATTTTTATAATGTAATACTTAAGAATTTTTAATTTTTCAAATATAATTGAAATTTTTTATCATTATTTTTTAGTTTTCATCTAAGAAATATTAATTTCGTTTTTTGAAAATTTAATATTTATTTTATTATTATTAATAAATTACCCTATAAATTATTGTTAATTATTAGTTTAATACGTAAATTAGTTTTACAATTTTTCTATTTTTTTTTAAGACAATTTTTTCATTTTTCATATTATTATTAAATTTTTATTTTCAGATATACATAACAATTGTTTGGGTAAAATTTACATTATAGAGAGACAAAGTAATCGACAATTAAGCGATCCGATTAATTCGTATTTGCATTTTCCTTGGAACAAGGTTGAATCGATAGAATGACGACTGTTCGATTCTTTTCGTAGCGGAATCGTCATTGAAAGTACACACGAACGAGGTCGGAGATTGCTTCGTAAATTCTTTTAATACTCGACCTTCTGTTCGGTAAAAGGGCGGCCGAGAAGGGGTGACTTTACGGATCAAGGGTGCCGAGCAACAAGTGTGATTCTAAGGGGGTGCTTCAGGGTCGTCACACGGCGGTGCTCATTGTGGATTTATCGATTTACCGCGTTGAAACAACATTCATATTTAAACAGAACAACATTCATATTTAAACAATTCTTCTTGTTCTACTCATATGCACATCGCGTTTTGTATTCGGAAAGTTTTCAAAGTGAAGATATTTATTTGAATGATATATAACATTCCTTATAGAAAAAAGTATTAGATCATTAAAAAAAAAATTAATAATTTTAACAAAGATTTTAATAATTTAACAAAGATTAAATTTAAAATTATAAATTAAATTAAATTTATATTATTATATTATAATTTATATAAATTAAATTAAATTTAAAGATTTAATTTAAGAATAATTAAATATTATAATCCTAAATAGTTTAGTAATTTTTATAAACGATGCATTATATATTAAAAAATATATGCTATATTATATTTAAAAAAATACAAGTTTACTTTCAAGATGGATTAAAACAAAATTATAGTATTTTATATCTTTACGTCGAATTCATTTAATTTTTATTTGAAACATTTTTTAATATTTCTAAAAATAAGTAAAATATTATTATCGATAAAGTTAGTAAAGAGATAGAGTAATATATATTTATTATATATATTATCAAGTTTATATTTATATTTGTCATATCATTTACAAAAAAATGTCTCAAATTTTGAAACAATTTCACCTCGAAAGCCAAGATGCATTGTTTTGTCGAGAGACGAATTTCAAACATAAGGGTGGTTTTGCCCCATCGAAGACCGAATTCTATTAAGCAAAACACGATTCGCTCGTTGTCATCGTATTTCATTCTAATTCGAATCTTACAGGGGGTTACAGAACGTACGTGCTCCCCCATGCAACGGTTGAAGACGGATGCGTAGGGTGGTTTCTGGAATGGTAAATACGCTTCACTCCCCTCGGTACTATTGGCTCTTATCGCGTTTCTGAATTGTTTTTCGAAAGAGAAATGTGAGCATAAAACGACCCATGATCGTTATCGATCCTATCTTTACTCCCTAACTTTATTGAAATAATTTCGATGCCATTTTAATTTTATATGTTTATAAAATATTTTTTCTTTTTTTTTTTTTTTTAATATTGAGATACATAGTTAATCAAAAGTTGTTTAGTTTTTGTTCAAAACATTCTTTTGTCAAATTATTGAAAATGCCTGAAAAATTATATAAATTACTGTATATAATATTATTGTATATATTTTGCATATATTATATCTATTATGATATCTATATATCTCTTGATTCTATAAGTCGAAATAAAACGAAATTACATTAAAAGCATCATTTTCCAAAGAATCAAATTTGAAAAATTTGAGAATTTTAGAATTCTTTATTTCATTCAATCTTTCATCAAATTATTTATACTATTATATATTAAATCATAATTCCACATTTTTATCCACTACAAACTATCCCCATTTATTGCATATTCTTAAAAAAAAATTCCCTAAACATAATACTTCTCACGTAACCAATTTCCTTTTCAAAAGAAAAACGATCAGTTCAATCTACAATGTTTACGTGTATCGAGGAAATAAGAAGAAGGCATTGATTAAGAACAAGGCGGGAAAACGTTCATCGATTCATCACTGAAACCCTTTTTCTTTTATCCTCGGTTTCACGGCGTTCTTCTCCTCGATTTCCACTATTGGCAAAGCGATAACTCGGTACGTCGGTCATAAATCAAACTGCCAGAGTGTTTCACCTAACCTCTCCAACAGGAAGCTTCCTCCACCATCTCCTTCATCCCGTGGCAAATGATCCGCGACCTTTCACTGCTCTTTTTATTCACTTTTCTTCCTTTTCTTCCCTTCTCTTTTTTTTATATTCTCCTTTTTTTCTCTCTTTTATTCACGGTCTTACCGCGTCATGAAAAATAAATCCCTGGATTCAGGTTCAGGGCTTTGACATTTTGGTAAATTACTCAAGCCTCTTTTGTATTGTTGCACAGAGTGTTTCCGGATATGCATGAAATATCGACAGATTGGGAAAATGTCAGAAGTACATAAGCTCTGTTTTTCAATATTTTTTGGTTGGCAAGATTTATTCAATTGTACGAATTCGTTGGTTTTGATTTGATATCATTCTATATTATTTTCAATATTTAAATCTGATGATATACATAATGAAAACATAATGAAAAGTCTATAATTTTATTCATGTTAGATTTGAGATAACTAATAAAGAAATTTTTAAATTTCTATTGAAGAAATTATATATTAACAATTAATCAAAAAAGAAATTTAATTCAACATTTTCAATTTTAACAATTTATATATACAATAATATCAGACATATCTATCAATTTTAAATTCATGAAAATTTAAAAATTTTCTCGATGTAATACAATTCAATCTTCATACATTAAAATTATCTAAATCTAGCCCAATTGTAATTACAAATCACAAGGCCTCCATTTAGGTGACACTCTTTACGTACCAAACAATCCATCAACTTTTCACGCAGTTCCCGCAACTGTACTCCGCTATAATATTTACGACCGGTAATTTCCTAGCAATTACCACTACTGTCACATGACAAGACTCATTTAAACCGTTTTCATTTGTCGCCCATCCTTCTTCGCGCTATAAAAATTGCTATCATCACGAAAGAGAAGAAAAGAAAAAAAAGAGAATGAGCGTGACAATTAAATTAGACTTCGAACAAGCGCGACCAAGCTTGTTTAGGTTAGGTCTGTTTTAATGTTCGTGATTTGCCGGCGAATTTTAATTGCACTGTTGTCAAGTGAACGAGGGCCAATTTTCATTGGATGAGGACTCGTTTAAACTCTGGGTGGAAACTGGTCCAATAGGAAACAGGATATTGTCGGTGAGACAAATAAAGCGTAGTAATCATAAAATGTGGCATTGAAATTAATTTTCGAATTAATTAAATTTTAAAAAAATAATGAATTGAGATTATACAATATAGTTCAAATAAAATGTTAGAAACTATTTTTTTATAGAAAGTATAAAAATGTAGACTTTGGTTTTTAGTCGTTTATTTTGATATATAGAGTGTTTTTAGAATAGAGAATAATAGAGAATTTTTGTAAAAGTTTGATATATAAAAATTTTTATATATTAAATTGTAATCAATTTAAATTTATATTAGATAAAAAAAGATGAGATAAATTGAAATATAATCATCTTACAAATTTAATTAAGAAAAAATGAAATTGATATATTTATTTGTTTCTTAAAAAATAAGTAATAAAATTTTATTTATATTTTGTATGAAATTCTGAAGAATTATATTTTTGAAATTATTTAAAATTTTTAAAATTATAATATAAAGATTTGTAAAAATTATATCTAATGTTATTATATTATTTTAAAATTATTAAAAGTCAGAAAAATTTTTAATTCAAAATCATAGAAAGATCAATAACTCATTTTGACATCATTTATTACTGTATTAAATTTTTTTTTAATTAATTCAAATCTAAAATTATGTTTAAAATATTTTTCTATCAGATCATTTTACTATACTCTTTCTCAAAGCTAATAACTTTTAATTGATTGTCTAATAATAATCTATAATATAATAAATATTATCATAATATAATATTTACATAACATAATTAACTTACAATTATAAATTATAAATTATGCTATATTATCCATCAAAAAATTCAAAGTTCAATATACAATTCATTTTTAAATCAATCGATCTGATACTTCAATTTGGAATCTCATTACATTTACTAGATTATACCATTTTTCATATAGTTAATAATCATACATGTTACACTTGAACTTTGTACCTTTGTATCCGACCGAATGAATTATCTTTTCCGCGTATAATTTCACGCAGGTGCATAATTCTAAACAGTGAAACGAAGAAATAGAAGTGCAAAGATGATCATGTCCCGTAATCCACGATGGGAAATCTTATATTCTCTTCCACTTACATCGCTACGTGACCGAGAGCTTCGATGTCAATGAGATAAATGGAATTTGTTTTTTAATGACGGAGGTCGAGAGTTAGAAATCAAAGATTTTAATCTTCAATCAAATCTTTAATCAAAAGTGGCCCGAAAAGATTTAAGTTTTGTATTGTTAGATGGAATCGTATATCAGCTTGTCCTAACAATAAGTGGCCGAGAAGTGATTATAATATGGATTAATATTAGGATATAATATTCAGCTATATTGGATATTTTATGAAAAATTATAAATCAATAAAAAAAAGCAACTTAATATTAATTTTTTAATCTAATGATAGAATTAAGATAAGAATAAAATAAAATAAAAATATAATAAAATATATAATATAATAAAATATAATAAAAATATATATACACCTTATACATTTTCTTCAACAAAATTTACTCAAAAGATTTAAAAATTATACTACACTAACACAATATAACCTATAATATATATGGATCAAAAATAATCACTATATTGTTATTTAAATTACACTATCCAAGTATCAACACATAATTTATAAAATATCTCAATGGTCTCCAACTCCATAAAATGTCTTATTCAATCGCGATTATGCCGCATCCTGCATAAACGAATTCCAAAACAGTCTGAGCACCACTGTGAGACCACCTTGTAAAGTTGGAGAAAGACAGCGTAAGCCGGATGCACGAGCAGAAGCGAGAAGAAATGAACGACAGAAAAGCGAAGTGGAGGGAAGGGAAGAGTTTAGGTTAGGATGCGCCAGGCCAGGAAATGCACTTGACGCAGCGTCGCCGCGGAGGATGAGTCATCGGAGATACGGAAAACCGGTTCGCCACGACTATAAGCCTTTTCCCTTGGCAGCACGTCTCGAGCCGATTC
>NW_006263372.1:151255-167986 GCF_000469605.1 Apis dorsata
TACTATGGCGAGTTCTGTTCGCCACTCTTTCTTTTCCTCGCCTTCTTTTCTTCCGAGAGCAGTCGCCACTTCCATGAGTTTGTCTCGTTTGGCTGCCATCTCTTCTGCTGTCTTGTTGCGCCGATGCTTCGATAGAGGGACTAAAGGTGGATTTCAATTGCATCGTCAGTCGTCATTTTGTCGTATCATATACTGTGCTTCGTATCATGTACAATGTAAGGAAAAATGAAGATTGACGAGAAATTTTACATATCTACTTTTTTGATTTTTGTTTATTATTTAAAATTGTTGTTAAATTAATTAAGCTACGGTTATAATCTATGTCCAACATAACTTATAAGATAGTCTAATAGTTTGCTATTATTCATTGAAAAGAGAAAAAATAAAGATTTAATTTAGACATATAATAAATAGTAAATTTATATACACTAAATAATAGTTTTAAATAAATTTATTTTTTCTATAAATAGACAATAGAAAATTATTGAATAAAATTTGATTTATATTTTTTTTCTTATAAGCAATAATAGAACTAATTTAGATATTAATTAATGCTAATTAATAATTAGATACTTAATAATTTTGATTAGGATAAATTTTTAACTTTATAGTTTATCATTCATCAATTAAGAATAATGGACCTAATCAAAATTATATATTAGATTTATTATTACATCCAATGGTCAATAATGGAATTTCCAAAATATAACATTGATTAGAATAGAAGACTCTTAAATAACTCTGTATTATATAAGTTTATTTTTTATTGAAAATTGATATTTTCATAAAATATTTTTAAACATATAAATTATCATAAGGATTCTATATTAGAAGAGACTTCTTGCATATTAGAAACTCATTGATAATAAATACTAATACAATAGATAATATCATTATAAAACAAACGTGGAAAATTGATTAGTTAATCATGAATTCTGTAAAAATTTAAAAATTTAATGCAAGATATTAAATATTCATATTTGACTGAAAATTTGTACATATATTTTTCAAATAATATTCATTTTAAAATTATTTTCAGTTTTTATTGGATATTGAATATTTACCTATTATGAAACTTAACCTAATTTTTTTTCAATTTTCTGTATAATATATATGTAACATAAACTCATATTAATTAAAAAAAATTTATTTCAGAAATTTTTATCCTTTTTTTCTAATTTTAATTTAAAAGAGAAATGATTTTTCATTAAAAATTTCTCATTAAAAATAATTCATTAAAAATTTTTCATTAAAAATATCTTTACATTAATTTTGAATATCATGAAGTAATTTTGACTAGAGAATCATGCTTTTTGTATAAGAACAGATACATTTATGATACCAACAAACTATATCTTTATGTTAATTCTTTGTTTTATCGCCTTTTTTTTAATGCGCGTGACGTAATACAAATATACACATGTACTTACGTCAACTAAAAAGACGCATAAAATCGAATTTAATTATCATCATTACTTACTGTGCTATCTTCATGCTAATCAAGAATTTTTTTTCTTAATTGTGAAATATAAAACTACGATACGTTATTTATATCAGGATGATTTTGCAAATGATTTTTTTCCAATTTTTTTATTTTAATATTATTTTTAGATATTTGATTTAATAATTTTTACTTATTTCATATCTTTGCAAGCATATTATCATTTTAAAATTTGAATAATTTACTTATTAATAAGATAAATAATAGATAAATAGTAAATTTTTCTTACAGAAAAGAATATTATCATTTTTTTTTCTTCCAATAATTATAATTTCTATCTCTATCTCTTAATTGAATCTCTATCAAACACAGTATATATTCTTTGAAATTGATATTAACTGTTACCTATAAGATCATATAATCCGATTATTATATTATTTTAATTATATTAATTTTTGATCATAATTTTTTTATTGAATAATTTTCATACTCTTCGATTAAAAATTTCTATTATAATCTCAATCATTGATAATTTATGATATTATATTACAACACAATTTTCATTTGATAATTGTTCGTTTTATTTTTTTTTATCATTTTTTTATCGTGTATTTTTTAATTAAAGTAGCTATAATTATTATACTACATACTCGTTGTTTACAAACGAATGTTTATATCCAAATATGCAAACTCGGCGAAATTACATTATTTGCAGAACATTGAATTTCACTCTTGAGATTAAAATTATCAACTCTTGCGAGATAATAAAGGCAATGTCACGAATGCGATGACTAATCGACTAAATTATTCGTTTCTAATTTTATAAAATCAAGCTAATTCACAAAATTTTAACCATATCATTATTGTTTTATTTCAATTATATAAAAACACCGAATTATAATTACTTTTAAAGTAATATATCCTTTAAAAAAATATAAAATATAGAAATTTTTTCATTTAATAAATATAATTAAATGAAAAATTCAGATTTTCTTGAATCTAATACTATTCTTAGTTTTTCCTTTCAATTTTTTTAAAATAAAAATGTTACAAAATGATGGAATTTTCAAATAAAATTTCTTATATATTTTAACAGAATAATTTAATATAATAGTAATATTTATAAATATTATTTTAATTTAATTTTGTATTCATGATACGTCATGTATACAAGATGAACGATATCGTTCATGATACATCGTATGACGTTTTTCATTTATTTTAATACATGGACTCATCTCTTCAGGTATAGATATAAATTCATGAATCATCTTATAATAAAATTGTATAATAATCATAATATAATAGTCACGATTAATATATAATATACATATAATAATATAATAATATAATTTGAAATTATTAATTAATTAATATTATTATATTGTAGAATATTCATATTACTATGAAAATTTTCAATAATGTACTGTAACTATTTAAATAATTGTTCACCAATCAATGTACTTATAATACTTAAATATGTAGGAATGCTAAAACGTCTGGGAAATATTCGTAACAGGTAATTTTAACGCTAATAATAAATTTATCTTGTTTGAGCAACACTCGAGACTTCAGACAGATATAAAGATAAAAAATGTTTTCTATCTCGTAATAATGAGTCATATTTAATTTGTGTTAATGGAATTGCAATATTTGCTTATTTATTTCAATTATTTTTCTACATGTTTTGATAGCAAAGATAAAAATAAGATATGACAATTTAAATTTCTAATATGAGATCAATTTTAACATTAAAAATATATTAATTATTAATGATATATGATAAAAAAAGATCAAAAATTAAATTTTGTATTCATGATATGAAAAACTTCAAGTAAACTTTTTTAACTAATAATCAAAGTAAAAATAATTGTACAATTTCTATTCTATTTTCTCATTCTAATATCTTGAAAATCATACATACTTCAACAAAATCGATTTTTTTCTAAAATTCTCTAATAAATTGTTTATCAGAACAATAACATAAATTAAAATTTCAATCCTTGCAATACCTAAAAAATTAAAAAATTAAATTAAATTTCAAAGATTTCAAATAAATTTTTTTTCAGTAATATTCACAAATTATAAGATTAAAATAATTACATAATTTCTGATTCCAATATTCTGGACACCCTATATATAGATGCTTCAACAAAATCTACTCAGGTATTCCCAAAACGTTGCACGGAACAAACGGTTCCGTGGCCACCAACGTTAATTTATTCTCGTTTTTAATCTCCTTCCCATCCAAATAGTCCGATGGAGCAACGTTCAGAGTTTCCACTCAAGGCCTTCTCCAACGAGATCGTGCCAGCCTCTGGTTTAATGACATTTGAAAGGATCCAGGAAAAAGGTCAAGATGCATCGATGCGGCCACATTGTGGAGGATTCGTGCCGACTTCGCAAGATGAGCACGAAATCTCTCTGTCCTGTCTTTCTCTCTCTCTCTTCCTCCCTTTACCCTTTGGACAAACCAACTCTCTTTCTCTGTCTTTATCCATCTCTAACCAACGTTAAAGGCCGTTCTTCCATCTCTGTCTTCGAGTCAGTAAAACCGGTGCAAAAGGTAGCCACGAAGCGAGAGAGCAAGAAGTGAAACTTCTCGCGGGGAATGGCGATTTGTCTGGGCGAAAACAATAGAAGGTCAGTAGATTTCAGAGGCAACACGTGAGGTAGGGAGCACCACGGTGTGTCTGTATGGGGGCATGTTTATGCAACTAGATGCAACGCGGCTGGATAGATTTTCCTTAAAGCAATTCACGTTCCAGCTACCGTGGATCGAAAATTTATTGATCGAAGTCGTGCGATAAATAAGCGGGCTCGCGTGATCTGTAAGAGAGTTGAGAATATTACTTTAAGATCGTTGGAACTTTGAAGATTGTTAATTTTTCGTTGAAATTGAATAATCTGGAAATTTTTTGAAAATATGAAATAAATTTTTTTGTCTAATTGATTGCACATTTTGGTTATTGATCGAGAATTTGATTGATTGAAAATAATATTGATAAAATTGAAAATATATAATATCGAAAATAATTTTTCATTGAAATAAAATTGGAAAATTTGAATTTGAAATAGATTTTTAATTTAAAAATCACAAAAGAAATGTTATCATTTTGTTAATTCTTTTTCAACATTCCATAATATTGTGGAATGAAAATTTGTAAATTTTATAAGATTTATGCAATAACAATCTAAAATAAAATATACAAAAAATTTATTTGAACATACTGTATAGTGTTAACAATAATACATAAATAACTTGCACATTAATTTACTCAGTAGTGAAAAATATGGAAAAAACAAGTTACGAAAATTTTTTTATAGAAACAAGTTTTATACATGTATTCCATTAATATTTCAGTTGGTAGTTGAGGATTGCTTAATCGATCGAGCACGAATCGATCGGTGTTTCATTTAATAAAAAGAGGCTAATAGGATTGCAAAATCGCGTGCAACTAAATATACGATTACATATCTCAGCTAATAGATTTTTTAACATTGATTAAATTAATTTTTGATGAGATTTTAATCATTAATCTTTTTTTGAATATAAATTCATATAAAACATACATGATTACAAATCATTGTTTTTTTCATATATAATAAATGTATGAAAAAGATGAAATAAAAAAGTTTATTATTTCTGATTAATAAAATAGCATATAAATTTATATTTAAATTTAATATATATTTATTTTTTAATAATTTTTAATACTGAAAAAATAGCCCAATAAAATAATTGACAAAATTAAAGAATAGTTATAAATAGATATAATAGAAAGATGCGTAATTATATGTAGAAAGATAAGTATTATGCTACGTATTCATATATTGCGGTAAGCTAGAATCCAAGACGTTCAATATTCGAATAATAATCCGAATATTGTACGATATTCGATATAATGCAATCCATGCATTTAATACAATAGATTATTATAGCTAGGATGTTCCAACCAACTACGCGTAAAATTTGAGCTAAATCGATGACCCAAATATCACAAGTTCCCCAGTTTCGCATGAAACAACTTGTTACAAAAATCGAACTCTCATTCAAGAAAATAACGAATCATTTTTCTTTAACATTTGCAATAAATATATATAAGTAACTCTAAATTTTTTCCGAATTTTTGAAAGAGCAAAATTTTGAAAATATTTAAAATAAAGAATCTAATCTAAAATTTTGTTTATTAATCTAAAATCTGTGACAAATCTTTCTCAAAGGGATATAACCTAACCTAACAATCTTGCATCACTGGATACGATCGAAAAGAACCTTATAACTCGTAGTAAGACGATCCCAGGCTATCGTCTACCTGAGGATGTCCCGCAGGATTTATTACCATAGCTAAGAGTCGACATCTCTTCTCTTAACACGCACCTGGAGATATAATAGCCACCTTGTCTATTAAGGATCAAGAAAAGAGATCTGACGGTCGGCTTACGAACATGTTGGGACATGGTTAGGCGAAGAACTTCGTTGAGGGAGGTTAGGAAACAACGATGACGTGATACTCACATGAACGATTCGATCCGAGGCAACTTCTTACGTGAGGACCATCTGAAATGCTGATAGCCATAAAGGATCCTCTTTAAAATGAAAATATATTTTGGGATATCTTTTCCCACGAAAATGTGTGCAAATGAGTATGAATATTTCTTGCTGCTATAGCATAGAACATTCAAAAAAGTATGTGAAGATTTTTATTTGAATTTTTTAGTATAATTTCATTTTAATATGAAAAATATCCTTTGAATTATTATCAACTCTATTTTTCTTGAAATTTTAACACATTAAGATTCTTTATATATTAGAACAATAACAAATAATAAACTTTTCACTTTTACATTTCTGACACTTTTTGACTCTTTACATTTCTGCAAAGATTTTATCTTCGGTTAATGTGTTAAATATAAATTCATTATTGATCTCTAATTAAATCCAAGATATAAAGAGACATAAAACAAATTGGAAAAAACGTTACAAAATTGCAATTCACTGTTTTACACAATATTATGTTGTAAATTAATATATTAGATCCCGAAATCAGTCATAAAACGAAGTAGCGGTTTTATGGGAGACAACATCGAAACGAGACGAGCTGTACTTTGGGGCAGGTTTACAAATACGTGGATCAATTCCAGGTTTATCGTTCGGCAGCGGCGATTGGTCGACTCTCGACGGTTCGGTTCTACATATAAAACATAGTTACGCGTACAAATGCGCGCATACATGTGTAGAATCGTATATAAACATATATCATATATACATAATGAACATGGATTCTATAACCCGGGTGTGTGTATACCGCCATAATAATTCAGTCTCGAACGTCGCTCTCTCCGCAGTGACCGCAACCTGCAAAGCTGACGAAACACGAGCAAATCAACTGTCGCAGCTATTTTCTGCCTAGTTACGTAAATTAATATTAGAAACGATACTGAAATTATTGTTTCATCGAGACGGATGCGGTGCGCACCGCGATCCTGAGCCTATCAACGTGACAACCATGTTTCGACGGATATTGTGGATTTCAGGTTATGGAAAGGATAATGATTTGTTGGATATTTGATAATGATTGTTTGGAACAGAATTAAGTGCTATTGAAATGATGTTTCATTCAATTGATTACATAATCGATTACAATAAGATCGTTTTTGCATTTGGTATTTGTTATAATTAGTTCAGATACTTTTATCTAAAGGTATGTATATTGTTTTAAATATATATTTTCATTTCGAATAAGAATCTATTTTATTTTAGGTAATTTAAATATATTAATTAAATTAATTTTTTGTTTACTTAATATTCAAACATCTTGTTTATTTTGAATATTGTATATAATCAAAATCATACAAAAAAATTGTTGGTTATATGTAAAAAAAGAATGTTTGATTAATAGTATATTTGAGTTTGCAAATTTGAATCGATATTTCAATCTTATTTCTCATATGTTAGATGATAAAAGATTCGAAGCGATATGTTATTTGTTAAACGATTAGTTCAACCAGTTATATTATTTTAAATTGTCAACTAAGTCTTTCTCCTTAAAACATAACATCCAAAATGGCTACCACCTACAATTCTGTCAGTTTGATAAATGCGGCTGTCCTTGCTTATTATAGAACCGAAAATTCGAAATAAGAAACGGAATAGAAGTGTAATGGAATTAAGCTAAAGAGTTATACAAAAACAAAATTTTATAAATTGCTATTTATTTTTATCATGATAATCCATTTTAGTTAATTGATAGATTTCTTTTCAAAATTTCAATATTGGTATAGTTATTAATTTAGTAAAAAATATTGATAAATTTTTTACAATAGAGTATGACAAATTCATTAATCAAATAATTTTTGTTTTAAAGAATATTTCATCACCTGATTGACAATTTTAACTTATACGATAGATTTAGTATGTTACACATAAAACAGTTTAGATAACGTTACGTCAATATTAAAAGTATAACGAACTATATTTATCGTAGATAATATTACTTTTAATACCGATATATCTGCGGTATTAGCGAATCAATCATCGAACACGTCATTAATCTTCTTTGGGAATTAAAAACAGTATATTTTATGATGCCAATCGAATACTTTGATAAATATATTCTCTCTTCGGCGAATTATTTTATAATCGACAATATTTAAAATAAAGTAATTATATAAAAAAAATATATAATTTAAATACGGCGAACAAATTTAAAATTAAAATTATAGAATAGATTATCTATTATTTAAAAAAAGTTTTTTTGAATCAAATTCAATATTTTCTAAATTGTTAATTATAAAAAAATTTAAGAAAAATTCAGTTCGAGAAGTCCAATATTTGATATTTAAATTTTCAAACGAAAATACAATCTCAGAGAAAATAAATGAAATTAAATAAAAAATAAAACTTCTTTTGAATAAATAATCTAATTTCTTCTAAAGAATTATTCCATTAATAAATCTTCTTCCTTTACACTTTCAGCATGTCATCAAATAAAAAATCATTTTCCAACATAGACTATATCACATAATAATCACTTTTGACCAATGTGTGATTGCGATTACAACCTTTAAATTAGAAATTCGCCGCGAACGAGAATTTCACGACCGTTGTATACCACACATGTGTACTACACGCATCGCCGACGGTACTAGCTGTGGCAACGATGGAAAACGGTGATCGCAACAGCGGCACGCAAAGTGAGCCGACAAAGGCGTCTTATCGCGGTTAATTTATATTTCAAAAGGTTACTGGTACCATCGAAAGAACGTAGAAACTCTCTCGGCGCTATTCCACAAGAAATTCTATCTGTCGAAAGATTTATCAATGCATCCAAGATGATTTTGAGAATTTTTCTTATTATTAATTTTTTTCGTTGTAATATATACAAAATGGCGGACACTGGAACATGTAAGCGCGGGTAATTTGATTTTTATATGAGCGTTCAATAAGTTTATGAAAATTTTACCAAGCAGGTATTTATTATTTTATATTAATTTAATTATTTCATGATTAATAAAATAATTTTAAAAATTGTTTATAATTTATGAATATAAAATCTTTAGAGAAATTTTTCGTTCAATTTTCTTAATAATTAAATATTGTTCTCTTTAACTGAATAATCTTTCAATATCTAATTAATAAGAAAACTAACAGTTATATCTTCCAGATCCAATCTCGACGTTCAATTCCATCGAACACAAAATATCATGGTGAAACATGTGCAACGTATTAACGTTCTTAGGTTAATCGATCTCTGTGGAAGATCGAGGCAATTAACGCCAGTATCGCCAGTCGATGATGAACATTCGTCATCCGAAGACCGGTTTCTATCGGATGATTCACCATCGTGGATTCTATAAAATCCCACCAACAATGTTCCTGTCATGGATTTTCTTTTGCTTTTACCACGTACATGATCTTTTTTTCTTTTTCTTTTTTTATCATTTTTATAAATCCTTATCATGTTTTCTTTTAAAATTCAAACAAAGTAGATATTATCGAATAGCATAGCTTCCAGGAAGGAATGAAAAATGTTTGAAACGGTTCTCCGGATTCTTCGTCGCGGTATTATGTTCGTAATAATTATTCGAAGTCGGTCGGCATCTTGGTGGTAATAACTAGGTCCGTAATAGCCATTTGAAATTGAAATAAGATGTAACGATTCGTGGTAATTTTATTTGGCATTTCTATTGAAACGGGATTATATAGAAAAAGATATCGATTTCAGATCGAATTTTATTATTAAATTGCAAATGAAAATTTGATATAATATATAAATAATATTATATAATATTGAATATTTAATAATAATATTATAATATTTAAAATTTTATATTATATAAATTTTGAATTTATGTTTATTGTATAATATATCAGATCAACTTAGGTTAGATTAGGTTAAATTTAACTTATGTTAAATTCAAATAAGATATATAACTAATCGTGATAACTTTATTTATGTCTTGATTGGGAATGAGATTATATAAAAAGAGATATAGATTTCAAATCAATTTTATTATTAAGTAAATGAAAAAATTGACATGATATTTGGAATGTTATGTATTATAAATTTTGAGTTTGTTTATCATATGATATAGGTTAAGTTTAGGTTATGTTCTTATAATTTAATCAAGTTAAGTTATTGTTTCCTTATTATATCAGATTAGATTATTACTTTTTTATTAGATTATTACTATTTTATTATATTATTAAATATCTTATATTTAGCTTTAAGTCTCGAAGGATGACTGAATGCTCATTATTAGTAACGTAGCGATCCACGCTCCGCCATTTTCTCAATCAACAATCGAGATCAACCTCGAAGCCTTCTCTAACCTCAAACATCGATCAATTCTCGTCAACGTTCCCGCAAAAGGGAACGCAACGCGTGGCACGACTTTTACAAAGTAGGGATAAGTTCACCACACGCGGATACACTCTCCACCACGACACTATTCAATTTCTCATTCAGGATATCATGCATCATCTTTTGAGCTTAAAAATTATCTCTTCGATCTTCCAGGATTTCCGTGGCATGGCGTCTTGCACAATCTTCTCGAATCGTCATAAATCATGTCGACGGATTGCGTGGGCGGCTATGGAACACGCTCTAACCCCCTTCCAAGTGATGCATAGTAACATTTTACAGGATTTTTACGCACCGTCACAATTCATCCGTTAATGACACCGACACTGGTAAAAGTATAATAATAATAATAATTATTATTATTATCTTTTTATTCTTTCTTTTTCCTTTTTTTCGAGCGAGAATTAATCAAGCGTGAAAATATATTGAACCGTTATGGTTTTATACGATTTAATATATGCGTTGACAAGTAAATTATTCTTTGTAGAAATTGCATTTAAAATGTATATTGTAATTTATCTTTGTAATTTTTTTGAATTTTTTTTTTTTTTTATTATTAATTTCGAACATTAAAACCTTTGTAATTTATATAGCTTTTTATTGCAAGATTTTTTTTTTAGTATTATTTTTAGTATTCTCACTTTCTTTTTGATATTTAATGCAATGAGTAATTTATAAATGTTATAGTCGTGAAATTAAATTTAGCTTGACAATTTATTTATTTATCTTTTTAACTTTTTAATTGGTCAGATGAGCACTCTTTTGAAAGAGTGTCAATCAAGCTTAAATTTGAAAATACCTAATCAATTAAATAAGAATTAACTCTAATTCAAAATAAATATAATTTTAACTGTATAACACGAAATCAAAGATTCGCGAATTTTTAACATTCAACGCAATCAAAGAAATACGAATATGTAATTATATTGGTGAAAATATAACGAAAATGTAACGAGAGTACAAAAAAAAAGGCGAACTCACTCATTATGTACACGCAATCTGGCATTCCGTGTGTCGAACGTATAAAGAGCGCCTCTTAAAAGTGTGTTCAGTATGGACGAAAAATCTGCTTGATAAAATGGACTTACCTGAAACAAAGGAAAAAAAAAAAAACATTTAAAAATATTACTGAAATATATATATATATATTTATTTATCACATATATGTTCTTCCCTTAGTGCAACTTTTTCGATTATTAAAAAATAAAAATTTTTTTATTAAAATAAAAAAATGATAATTAATGTCATAGTTCAATGCAGATATGTTGCATCGGCGATGAACGAAATTCCTATGTCTCTACCTACGAGGGAACTTAATGAAAGAAAGCATCAACTCTATGCGGACGTAGCACACGCCTTTTCGTTATTTCTCATAATCGCCCACGCTTGGCCGCTCGCCAGCCAAGAGACCCTGGTTTCCCGAGAATCGAAAATAATCACGTCTTCCTCCTCCGCCTTTTCCTCTTCCTTTCGTACGCGTGAATCGTCCGAGGAAAGCGGGAAAGCTAATTTAATTAACGATCCATTTCGCCACTCTCTGTCTTCGAATTATTTTACGCCTTTGAAATAATTAAATTTACGACGAGAAAGTACGCTTCTCCTGTGAACGATAGTATTTTAAGAAGAAGTGACAGAATTGATCGTAAAAATGATTGGATCCGTGGATCAGGGGTTTACTTTGGAATTAGTAAACGAAGTCAAATTGATTGATTCACAATTTTTTGTAATTTGCAATTGAATTACATAATCTCGAAATTAAAATATTCATTCTGTTTAAAAATAAATATACGTCTGAATATTTTTTAAAATTAACAAGTACGTGAATATATATGATTTATGGTTAGATATTATCCTTTCTTATTAGTTTTTTCAATATGTGATAACAGTCAACAGGAAATGAAACAGGAAAGAAAAAAAACGAAGATCTTATCGTACCGTGAAACGTATCGTAATATACGATCATAAATGCTTATTATCTAGTAAAAAACGTACGAGGGATAAGAACGGTCAATTACATGAAACTATAATTAACATATTAATGAATCGATTCGAACTTAATAATATATTTATTCTGATACAAAATGTCAATATATTCATATAGGATATCTTTGCAGAGTTGATTCTGCAAAGCCCAAAATAAACGCAACAGTTAATATATAAAAATATCATTTAAGACGTATTTATTAAGCAATTTAAATTTACATCAAATGAGACGAAACAAAAATGGTATGAAAGATCATATCAATACCATTTTAATCTTTAATTTCTTTAAGAATTACAAATTAATATTGATAAATCATTAAATAACTATTCTTTTTATATTGTAAAGTATACCATAATAATTCATAAATTCATTTAATCTAGTTAAGATCAATGATAAATTTCATTCCAAACATGCTTGTCTATCAATCAATCTATCTCTAAAAATTTTCCATCGACGACACCAACTAAATTTGGTGCGCACAATGTATCTGCACATGTATCAACAGACGTGCCCCGCGATGCAAATTTGCATCTGGTTGCGCAACCGCGCTCTCGGACATGGTCGCAAAAATACAGTCATACTATATCGATCGATGTGTAATCGATGAATCTAATAATGGCCTGAGCCGCTATTATTCAAGATCGACGCTTGTGCAGCACGCGGTCAAAATCCATTCGTGAAATCAACGCGGTTGAGAAAAGATATATATTCCCCTTTACAAACTGGCGAAACGTTTCGTTGGTGGTAGGCGGCCGAGCGTGGGTCTCGGTGGCCTCTCTACCGCGATTTAAATATTTAACTCCGCTTAAACGTGAGCGAGAGCCAACCATTACTCGCGCGAGCGATAATTTTCATCCGCGGGTAAAACTCGCTTGGGAAAATCGACCGACCGCATGAATCATCCTCCTACCTGATTTCCAATCTAACTGATGAGAACCAATGGGAAAATCTCATTGGCACTCTTGGTTTTGCATTTGTTAGGTTAGGTAATACTAGTTCTCTGCCTATTTAATTGGAATCTTATTTTTTTATTTGTGTAGTGATTAGATAATCATCTACCTTGTTATTATTACATTATCGTTACGAGCAGTAATAAATAAAGTGTGCGAAGCCAAATTTGTAATACTACTGGCCTATTGGCTGTAAATTAAGAAGTAGGAAAAGAAGATCACATTTCTAATTTTCGACGATAACGAGGAGTCAAAAATCGTACGTCATAATTCGAAGTAAAAATGTATGTAAACGGTTCGAAAAGCGAAAATGCACAGATACATTGCAAACATATATAAATTGAATTAAAAAACTGATATAAAATAAAGATGTTACATTCGAAGATAAATTTTACGATTGAAAATAATCGTGTTATTATTTAATATATATATTATATATATTTAATAATAAAATTACATGAAATTGTCACGTGACTCGTAAATCTACACTTCGGGAGAAATCGGAAAAATTCGGATAGGATCGGCTGGAATCTCGAAGTACATGGTTGATGATTTCGTGTCAATTCGGCAATAATTGAATGCAGTAGTCTCTATAATATTAATTTTATTATAAAGTAAGTGATGAAATATTTAGAAAACAAATTAAATCGCTTCTACGTAATATTATATTAATTTTAATTCATAATTTATTTTTCTTGAAATATTTTACAGATTAAATTTTTCAATATTCCATCTTTAAATAACCTATATCATTTAAAGTGAGTTAAGAAAATTTACTTTAAGATTCAATATACAATTAGAAGTAATTTTGTTCGCATAGAATAATAGAAATATACATTTAAACTTTGCAGAGATTATCTAACGGAAGAAGACTAGCAATTGTCACAAAGTATAATTCATCTACCCACAATTACTTGAGTTTAAATGGATTGTTCTCTCTAGGGATGAATTATGTTCCTCATTAAAACGCCTGTTGAAAAGATTATATAAAATCAAGTTGGAAAGGTAAAATACTAATATTTTTTTCTCGAAATCTTTTAAAAAATAAGATCTTGTAAACAAAACAAGTACAATTGAAATAATTTTAATTTATGATACATTTATAATGCCTTCATTTACATACACATGGTTCTCTCTAAATATGTTTTATACGATAAAATTTAAGTGATTTGACCTTATAACAAGAATAAATTATTAATGCTTCCCATTTAAAATAGGGAAATTTAAAATCGCAGCAATTTAACCTGAAGCTTGTACATCTAATATTGTATATATCTTAAATTTCAACCTTTCTATTGTCGATAATTGCTGATGTATTATTCATTTGTTCCAATCTCGCGCCGGTATTAACGAGCGAACTATCGACAAAGTGGGCATTAAATATGTAAAGCTTTTCAACTTTAACAAAATATAAAAGTTGTAAATTATTTCACTGCATTTTCAACCATGAGATAAAATGAACAATTTTATAATTTTGTTGCAAGATTTTATAATCAGAGTTAATGATACAATTTTATAATTAAATATGATCTATTAAAATGAAACTATAATTCTAACAATTTAATTATTAATTTTAATAAAAAAAAATTTTTCTCTGTAAAAATTTTTAAAATAATCTAAAATACATTTTTACAAAAAAATATATATATTTTTGCGAGATAAGCGACATAAGATGAATGTCTATAAATTTTAACGAATGATTTTCAATATCCTTGCAATCGATCTCAGTTTAAAATTAATGCGTGCTAACAACCCTGAGCCCTACTACTAAAATTTGTAATTTTGCCAATAGCTTACGTGACAGCTTAGACTTCTTCGAATCAAATAGACGCCTTGAAACGTTCTGTCCTTTGAGCTATTTTAAATAAACAATTCTATATTTTGCATTTCATTTCCTATAAAGTATTTTTCCATTCTATGCTTAAAATATTAACAGAACATGTAAAAATTTTTCCTATTATTTTCATCATTTCACAATTAAAAAATAATAATCTTTTCCAATTTTCGAAATTTCGAGATGCAATATTCTATGGTAAATTGAAAATTTCTCTATTATATTCTTATTTTCGTCATAATTAGAGATAGAATATATTCCAAGATATATGATAAATTGAAAATTTTCTATCTTTTATCCTTGAAATTTCGAAACGAAAAACAAACATCCCTCGATGGCTTCGTTAGCCATCGGAAGCTGAGTCGAGGGCCGGAAACGAGATAATCGAAATTGCACGCGCGCCAAGAACCTCTTGGATTGGGACTTTGCGTAGAAAGCGAAATGCGCTCGAATCTCGACGCATCCGGTCTCGAGCCACTTGCCAAAATCCCCACCATTGTGGAAACTTCATTCATGACTCGTCCCGTGTGCAGGTGTGCTCGTTTATTAAGTCACCGGGGAGGGGAAACGTAACGCGCAAAAATATCAGCCTTTGATCCTACAATAAAAGGAAAATGCAATCCACCGTTCTTCTTATTATTTTGAATTAACTGACTACCCTATCTTAATGCTTTAAACTATTATGTCTACATTCACGTGATTCATCATGAAAATAAGTAAGTAAAGACAAACATATTCAAAAATAAAAAACACTATAAACATATATTAAAATATACAAATAAACTAAGCATACAAGATTGTGAATAATTAATATATGCATAATTACAAAGAATTTTAATCAACTTTGGTATTACTTGATATTCATCAAATTCATTCTATTAAAATATACAAATAAACTAATAACATAAGCATATAAAATTGGGTGAATAATTAATATATGCATAATTATTACAAAAAATTTTAATTTTGTGACAAACTATTATTTGATATTCCAAGTTCATTCTGTTAAAAAGTACAAATAAATTAATAACATAAGTATAAGTAAGATTGTGAATAATTAATATAATGCATAATTACTACAAAGAATTTTAATCAACTTTGGTATTACTTGATATTCATTAAATTCATTCTGTTAAAATATACAAATAAACTAATAACATATAAACTAATAAGCATAAGGTTGGGTGAATAATTAATATATGCATAATTATTTTACAAAGAATTTTAATTTTGTGACAAACTATTACTTGATATTCCAAGTTCATTCTGTTAAAAAGTAAATAAACTAATAACATAAGTATAAGTATAAGTAAGATTGTGAGTAATTAATATAATACATAATTATTACAAAGAATTTTATTTTGGTATTACTTTTGGTATTACTTGATTCATCAAATTCATTCTGTTAAAATATACAAATAAACTAATAACATAAGCATATAAGCTTGGGTGAATAATTAATATATGCCTAATTATTACAAAGAATTTTAATCAACTTTGGTATTACTTGATTCATCAAATTCATTCTGTTAAAATATACACATAAACTAATAACATAAGATTGGGTGAATAATTAATGTATGCATAATTATTACAAAAAATTCTAATTTTGTGACAAACTATTACTTGATATTCTAAGTGCATTCTGTTAAAAA
>NW_006263372.1:168576-168885 GCF_000469605.1 Apis dorsata
CACGCATCAAATTCATTTTGTTAAAATATACAGATAAACTAATAACATAAGATTGGGTGAATAATTAATGTATGCATAATTATTACAAAAAATTTTAATTTTGTGACAAACTATTATTTGATATTCCAAGTTCATTCTGTTAAAATATACAAATAAACTAATAACATAAGCATATAAGATTGGGTGAATAATTAATATATGCATAATTATTACAAAGAATTTTAATCAACTTTGATATTACTTGATATTCATCAAATTCATTCTGTTAAAATATACAAATAAACTAATAACATAAGCATATAAGATTGG
>NW_006263372.1:169001-177066 GCF_000469605.1 Apis dorsata
CAACTTTGGTATTACTTGATATTCATCAAGTTCATAGGAACACTTTATAAATGCATTCCATATTTGAATACAAACTTTTAATTAGCTGCAACTTTCATGATAAACCTTGCCCGCCTAGAACAAGATCAAAAAAAAAAAAAAAGAAAAGAGGATAGAACAGAACAGAAATATACGCAGGGTAAAAAAAGGAGGAGCAGTAATGTGGCTTCGCTATTCGAAACCTAGCATTCCCAAAAACGTTCTCGAGGCTTTCCTATCTAAAGAGGGAAAAAGATCACCGCTAGAGGTCGTGGTTGAGTTCCGAGGAAAGATTCGAGGTGGTACAACGAAGCGGCGGTAGAATCCATGGGCGTGCTTCGACCATTTTCTTCGCGTGAAACTGCACGAACGGCCGCAAACCATCTCTCTCCCTCGAGGAGCACTCGACTATTTTAACCGTGAAATAACTCAGTCGAGGAGGGTTCGGTCGGGGAGGGAGTGGAAAAGGAAGAAAAAGAGGGATCGTGGGGACGGTGAGGGGAGGGATGCGGCATGATATGTGGGTCCTAAAGATAGAGCACCCGAAACAACCATAAACCTTTTTATTCCACTTGCCCTGGCCCCGACGATCCCTCTATCTGTCTCTCGTTCGCCGCTTAAGTGTACACGTGGGTTACATTTTTTTTTTTTTTTTTTTTTTTAATTTGAAAAATAATTTTTCCAGGGATGGAAATAAGGATATTGTTTTTAATTCTTTCGATTGAATATTCTTTCATTTCATTTTGTGCAGACTTGAGGGTGAATACAAATTATGAAATACAATTAAAGTAATAAAAGTATTAAAATAAATACAATTAAAAGTATTGGTATTTGAAAAGTGAAAACGAATTTCTGTTTGAATTTGTGACAAAATGTAAAAAAAAAAAAAGAAAGGAATTTAGAAATTTAATTAAGCTTCTTATTCAAAAAAGAATCTGAACATCAGACAATTTATAATGTAAAATAATTTTCTGATTCTCATTTTATGGATAATCAATTCTTCATTGTTTTCCTTTTCTTTCTGAATTTTATTTTTAACATTAGAGGATAGAGACAGAGTACAGAGTAATTATGGACTGTTTTAACCTGTTAACTAGGTCGTTTCTTAAGTGGAAAATCCCTTTTTAACGGTGCATTAAAGAATTATAAAGAAGGATTAATTTGTCTTGGCCATTGCAAATATGGATTCGAGAATGTATTTTTAATTTGGATACAACATGATGAGAGGATTCGGCGAGATCTCTGAGATATTGAATCGGTGAGTTTAACGTGGAATAGGACGATTTACATCGGGGTTTATTCCCTCCACAGATTCGTTAATATTTGAAATTACGATTTTCCTTTGCGTTTTATAATTTCGAAGGATTGAATGGAAGAAGAAAATTTAGAACAACAATGCCAATGTTACGGTAAAATTTAGCTATGAATAGCTATTTATTACAATAATATATTAGTTTAAAAAAAAAATGAAATCTATATTAATATTCAAAATCGATGCAATAAAAATAGCATAGATTTGCAAAAATAAAAAAAAATCTCCAGATCTCGTTGCACGTGTTATAATGATATTTTTTTAAATTTAAAATAAATAAATAATAGATGAAGAAACTGTATGTAACTGTATGTTTTTTACAAAATGATAAAATTTCCAAAATAAAAATTGAATCGTGAACTTAATTTGCATTTTATTGCATCTCCATCCTATAGTATAATATAATGAAATCTCCAACTTGAGAGAAACGTATCTAGTGTGAAGCATAATAAAAAAAGTGAAAAAAATGTAAAAAAAAAAGAAAGGAAGAAAGGAAGAAAGAAAGAAGAAAAATCCTCTTTTTAGAAACAGAATACATACCCGCATCGTATCAAAAGACTGAAATAACCAAGAGAAAAGATTATATAGACTAAAATAACCGAGAGAAAAGATTATATAGTTTCAAAGAAAGATTCGTGTACAAAAGAGCATAAAATAAAAGCCATTAGCAACAGCTCGCTAAAATTACGAGATAAAAATCCATGCCCACGTAACTCATTGTTGCTTTCTTCTAAAAGAAACAAGAACAATAAGATTTCACCTCCGATAACCGACCTATTTCCACGTTTAAAATTAATGATTCTATACTTGCATTATGAACACACCATTTCGCGGTTATGGAATACCATATTTCAGAGGTTAAGTAGAAAAATGTCACTGGATGATGTTTCTCTCTTCTTTTGCGGAATTAACGATTAACAATTTACTTGTTAAAATTTGTTATTAGTTTTATTATTAAACTTAAGATTTCAATCGTCGTAAATTTATGTTCTGTTTTGAGGGATTGAATAATTTTTTTTTTTTTAATATCTTCTTCGAGATAATAACTGTAATTCTTCTGGATCCAATTGAGCATAAACTTTTAAAAGTATAAAATTTTACTTTGGAATTTTTCCTAATAAATTCTTATTTTGAATCGAATAACAACGAAATAAAAATATTAAATGTCAAATTTCAACATTTTTCGAAGTTTAGAATATTGAATAAGATATTTAAAGTGAAAATATTAGTTAGAGTTTTATTCCATAAAATATTAAAAAAAAAAAATTGATGTTCGATAATAAAATGTATTTCATATCGAAAGTATCGAGTTAGAAGTATATTGCTCGAATTTCATTGAAAACGACGCTTAATGTATGAAAAAAGAAAATTTCTTAAAACAATTTTGGACGGTTTTCAAATCCATTCAAACTATCGTTAAAATTATCAGGATCGTGGAAACAGGACTGAATGTTATCAAAGTTCAGATCTTAAAGAGACGAAGGGTCGTTTTTGCCCCGTTTTCCACTTCGATATTTTGCTGAGTTGGCTTAATGCGTTTCGCATGAATCAGCTGATTCTTCGAACGGGCGATGATTTACGAAGCGACCGTTCGAAAATTGGTCAAACACGAAAATTGGTTCCACTCCTTATATTGGCCGTTTGAGATTCTATCTCCAAACTTTGTTTCCCCTCTTTAAATTTTCTCTTACAAGGTAACACTTTCTTGTATGAAATAAATTAGTTCGATAGAAAAAGTAAAAATTGTGAGAAAGTTTATTCCTAATTTTCGGATTAATATTTGTCGAACGAATAAAAATTTAAAATATTGCAAAAGATTTCATAAAGTTTTCAATCTATTATTAATTATGCATTCAAGTAAATTCAAATAAATCATCTTTATGAAATAAGATATTTCATTGGTTTAATTTTATATCCATTTCATTCGATATAAATCAAATAATTGAATTATTTTAAATTATTTGAAAAATATCTATGAAATGTTCAAATGTTTCTATTTATTTTTTCTTCGATTCGATGAATTATATTAGGTAAAAAAAAAGAAGATTAAAGTAGAAAAAAATGATCGTGAAATACACGATATTGGATAACACAGGTGAAGCTAAAATCCGTTAACGAGCAAAGAATGTTTAACTACTTAGGTAAACAGTGTCATTAAGAAAGCAAGACGATTAACCTTTTCGAGAACGGTTCTGCTCGAACGAAAAAGGAGGGAAATGGTACTCGCCTCGTTGACCTATAATTAAACCTCTTCGCGGCTGAACAACGTTTTCGGTTCGTTTGACGAGAGATGATCTCGTTGAAACTAACGTGCACGCCATGAATATCGAAATATAATATATATATTTATAAATGTAAACACGATAAGTGGAAAAATCTTTTATGCGCCATAAAAATTATTTTATTTTGAACAAATGAACAATAATCGGTCTTCGTATCTTTATGAAACTACCTGCTTGATAAAATAAAATATTCGACGAGAAATTATACACGTGTCGATTAATTACTATATTATACAATTTTCTAAAATATCTCCACATATGAAAAATGAAGAGAAATATTTTAGATAAGCAAGAATGATAAATTACTTTTAAATGACCTTAATGACCCTTCATTTGTGAATGGCACTTGAAATATTTTCACTTTGTTGCAGTTAGTCACGAAATGGCATATCTATTTTTGAAAAATGTTTATTATTTTGTTCCGCGGTAATTAAAAAAGAGGAAATTTACAAAAGTTTGAACAAAATTGGATAATTATTATCGAAGCGAAAAATGGAAAGTTGAAAATAATCGAAGTTAAAAATAGTCGATAGCTATGTTTGTTTAAACGACTCTTGTACTCTCCCCCTTCAATCGTTCGATGGTAGATGAACCAACCAACTCCGGAAATTACGAATAAATTGTTATTAAGCTTAAACGACAGAACACGATACTTTGTTGCTGACTTTTCGAGGGTTGCAATTTTTTTTTTTAAACCTGTTTACCGTGGGTCAATGGACTGTGGGATAGGTAAAAGTGTTTTAATCGAATGGATGAATGAACGCATATAAGTTACAAGTATATGATGAATTTGCGATATAATGATCAAACTGACAAGAAAATTACGCGTGTAGCAACAAAATTCTAATAAACTGTATAATTTAGTGTAATTTACTACGTAATTTTTTCGATGTAAATGTTGGTATATCGACGTGATTACTGTCATAAAGAACCTTGGTTTCATTTCTGAAGTTGTATCTTAAATCATCAGAATCGAGTTTAGTCAGAAATAATTTTTTTTCTGTTTTTTAATGATAAATAAATTACATTACATTTCACATTTTTATATTCAGAAATAATTTCTTTACTGTAAAAATATTCAAAATATGAAATATAAAGCTGGACTGAAATAATTTATTTTTTTTATTCTCTTTTAAAATTTCTCTCGGATAAGTGTTATTGTGAAACTATATGGTATCGATACGCATAAGTATATGAGTATTATCTTATGTTTTCCTTGAAATCTGAAGTTTGATACGATGCATTTCTCTCTATTGCGAAAAGCAAGTCTATGTTTTAGAAGACCTACTATATGTGTAACAGCTCACGAGATGTTCCATCAACTTCACTATACATAGAACCGTGCGCAAACATTGACTCTGGTTTATGTGGACATGGCATAAGATACTCATCTCTCCCTTCCACGATTCCACAATTTCCACTTTACCTCTCCCCTAACCACAGAAACGTAAAGAAACGTCAAAGCTAAAGAAAACGTTGCTCGAGAGTTAAAACATCCCTCTGGTCGATGATAAAATGAAAAGGATGGAGAAAAATGAGGTGGCACGAATAAGAAACGTAAACGCGGCCGAATGACACGTGCCCGAACAGTCATTATTCCATCAACGTGCCGGTCCGTCGATGAGTGCACACGTGTTTACGCATCATTACGCGCATGCGCAGACAGATGACGCGAACCAAAGTGGCTGCTCTCTGCCGCGCGCGGGAAACGTCCATGACGAAAGCAGATTGGACAGGAAAATAAAACGGACTTGTTCGCTTGCCTTCTGTATATTTTCTCGCCACGAAATTTATACCCATTAATACTCACACTTATCACCGAAATAGTTTTAAGGATATACAGTAAAAGTTGGATAACTGTTCAAAAACTACTACGAAACTCAAACTCAACACTTATGGAATAGTAGAAATCCGTTTTTTCCTTCTACATGACTCGACTAAAATTTGAAATTACCTGTTTACAATGCTATTTATTCGTTATTTAAGTTCATAGTTCAAGACAGGCCAGAAACGTATATAGTATAACCATCAAAGGCATGAAATTTTATATTTCATTTCGTCTTTGTCGATAATGTAGAGTGTGACAGTTAGTAAGAGACGAAGAAATATCGAGAAGCAAAGCTCGTTTGAAGAAATTTATGTTGCATTGTTTCGGTGTGACATTATTCCCTTCTAGTGATAGAAATGATTCTCGAGCACGTTAGTATTTTAAACATAGAAAAGAATAGTGGGTGAAAGAGAAAGAAAATTAAACGTATCGTTCGTTTCGTGGTGTGTGTCAAGTGGTGAGGTTAGGTAGCGAACACTTAAGCTGTAGATCGTTCGATGCAGTTATCCAACTTTTGCTAGTGATTTATCATATAGATATTATTATATGGATGATTCTCTTATTCATGGACTCAAAAGGAATGCCGTTACTTAAACATTGTAGCGATAATCTCTTGTTTGTACATAGTTTATAACTTCTGTGAACATTACAAATACAGTTGTCTGCGCTAATCGTTGTCATCGATTAATCGATGAGAGAACAGCGATTTTAACTTCTTCAGATAAATCGTTATATACAAAAAAAAGTTATCGCATATAGAAGGTATTTCTTTTGAAGTTCTCTTATATAATTTAATATTATTTGTTCACTATATTTTAAAAATATAAATATAACATGATAAATTGTGGAAAGAATATACTAAGAACTTTAATCTAGTGAAAAATTAATTAAGGAAGAAAATGAACAAAAAAAAAAAAATTGATCTCCTGAAATTCTGAAGAAATTCATTAATATAACGTCCCTACTAGCAAGCAACTACATAACAAATGAAAATTGCATTCATCAAGGAAACACTCATATGTATGCTCATTAGTCGTGTATAGTCACGGTCATTATAATTACAGTGTCATAAACTTATCATACGATTGTGATTACGGTAATAAAAAATCAAGCAGCATCAAAGTATTTTTCATTTTATATCCTTTTTTTCTTGCGATTAAAATTAACATTGTAATTGATGTATTATATTCCATATCATGAATATTTATAAAATGTATTAAAGATTATCAGAAATAACAGTATATATATATAATCCTCAATGTATAATCCTCAATATTTAATCATTCTAATAATCTAAATAATCAATAATTACACAAATGCAAAGAGTTATTAAAAGTTATTAAACTTATAAATATATTACCAATATTACAATAAATTTATAATATAACGTTACAATCAAAATATTATTAAATTTAAAAAAAAAATAAATAAGAATTAAAAAGAATTAAATATCAATAATACATTTACAATTTTTCAGCTTCAAAATCGATGTCACGATTTCTATTTTTCAACATGATCGTTCAGAAATTTATAATTCATCGTTCAAACCAATTCGTTTATCGCTTTACAATCTTCTAAACGGATATAAATCCCCAGAACGATTAACTTCGAATTCGTTTGATCGTTAGAAGTACGGTGAACGTGAGCATAGATTTCCGGTGAAGAGAAGCGATCTGTGCCCGACAGCCAGTTACAGAGGTGCACGCAAGAAGGTGCAACGCAAGCACATCTCGCATCTGTCGTAGAGCATTCATGATGGAGGGGAAACGAGCCACCTCCAACCTTCCAGGTATCGTTTCTTTCACCGGGTGAGGTAGAAACAGGTACAGACGGAAAGCGGACAACAGCTCGGAAGCTGTTAACCCATTCGAAGCTGATATCTTATTACGTGCCAAGAAAAGATATATTTATCTATTTGTTTAATTTTAATTTTAATTTTATTCTTAATTTTATTTATTTAAACTTTTCTCATTATTCCATTAAGATACGTTCATGAATAAAAATTAAAAATTTTTACATCTTCAAAAATCTTTTTCTTTCTTATATAGCTTTATCGCTTTATCGTCTATTTTTATTCTTTAAAATTTTTCGAAAAATTAATCGTAACGATTAATAATTAATAATTTGATTTTGAACTAGAAATTTTTTTGAAATTGAATTTTTTGATCTTCGAAAGAAGATCATCGATTTTAAAAAAATACAAAAGTATACAAAAATATCGATCGAGGCTTATTTATTAAATCATAAGCAAAAAGATATATATCTTCACTCTATCTCCACTTCATCGTCAATTTAACCAATAAATTTCACATTTCTGTATACCTTTTTTCGTTTCTTTTAAATTATATTAATATTATTAACACTCTGCACATTTATTTACAGTGTACAGATAATAATTAACACAATAATAATTACAACCATCACCTTTGAAATAATTGAAATCCTCCATTCCCCCGATCACGATACCTCTAACATCGTCTAAGTCTCCAGCTGTTACACAATTTTATCCAACATAATTTCACCACTTCGACACCGCGAACGATCTTAAACGTGAAACACCTGTTCGATCCATCCCGATTAATCGATCGAAATGATTGTGAAAAAAAAAAAAAAAAAAAAAAAAAA
>NW_006263372.1:177226-178578 GCF_000469605.1 Apis dorsata
TGTTAAAGAACGTGGATTAACGAGGATACAGAGGATGGACTACCGCTTCGTTGGCTGACCTCGACGATTCTCGATGTCAATTTCTCGTTACGTTGCCTCCCCTTTCTAGACTACCAAAGGTCACTACTCCCTCTTTCTCCACTATTCCACCATCTGGTTTCTCTTTGAAAGATGAAAGAACCCATGGATCTCTCTCCGTCTTTCTCCTCTCGAATCGAAGCCAATTAAACCGTGAGAGTGGTACTGATTGGAAAATTCGATTTTGATATAATCTCTCTCTCTCTTTCTCTTGGAGATATTATTTTATTTAGATTTCTTTTTTATCTGTTTCGCCTCTTTGATAACGATGATAATAGTGATAAATGGAGATTTTTGATTCTTAGTTCGAACAATTTTTTTTTTTTTTTTTGCAGAATGGAATAATGGATAATTTGGAAATAGTATTAAATGTAAATAGAAAGAGATGGATCAATATATAAGAAAATATAAATTTCTATGATCATTCGTTCGATTTATATAAAGCCTTACTTCTTGGAATATAATAAGAAACAATCAACGTTACATTAATTTGTTTTCTTCTGTTTCGTTTCAATCTGTTGATCTAAAAAAAAATGGTATATATAGTGTATACTTTAAACTTTAAACTCGTCAAATCGATTTATCAATTCTGCAATAAAAAATTACGATATCATCCGATCCAAGTACAATTTTATATCTCCATCGTGAAAATTCTGATCTCGTCGAGAATTATATAACGATTAATTCAATTAATTCTATGTAACGACTCTACTTTCTACAAACTTCCTCCCCTCCCCACAACCCAATTTCTTTTTCCACTTTCGAAGCATGGTGAAAGATTCTACGACGAAGGACAAGAGTGAAGAAGAATGGTATATATCGAGGCGTTCTAGGAGGCGGGGAGAAGAAAGGGATGATGGGATGAGACGTCGAAGGGGAGGAGGCCGAGGTCGCTCCCTCTCTGTCCCCCTTGGTCCTTTGCTCATTTCGTCCTGGTCGCCTTCCTTTGTTCCCACGCCTCTCCTCGGACCGCCACCATCATCATCCTTTTCTTCTTCTTCTTCTTCTTCTTCTTCTTCTTCCACCGGCGATCTGGTCCTTTCGTGATTCACCGTTACACACAAAGGGAAGCTCTGGACGGAGAGAATCTTGGTTATAAGGAGACAAGCGAGAGGAAGGTGAAAAGAGAGGGGGGAGGAAAGATTTTCAACGTTTTTTTATCTCACAGACATGGTAGAAATTAATCGTTAATATTTTTAAAATGTGTTATGTAATATATTTTATACGTGATTTTG
This sequence comes from Apis dorsata, assembly GCF_000469605.1. Taxonomy (NCBI): domain Eukaryota; kingdom Metazoa; phylum Arthropoda; class Insecta; order Hymenoptera; family Apidae; genus Apis; species Apis dorsata. The sequence continues at coordinate 178,540 of NW_006263372.1, forward strand.
TTGAATTTGAGGTTATGTTATTTTCAGTTTTTGGAAAAT
>NW_006263372.1:179106-181879 GCF_000469605.1 Apis dorsata
TGTGATTTTGTTGAATTTGAGGTTATGTTATTTTCAGTTTTTGGAAAATTCGAAGCTCGATGCAATGAAATAATATTATTTGTGTTAATTGTAATTATATAGAATGATTATACTTGTATTGTATTAATTTCAATTGTTAAAAAAATGGATATAGATATATATTTATCTATTTTATTTCATTTGTCTATTAGTTTTGATTCAGAGAAATAGAGAATGATTCAGAGAGACAGAAAAAATAATCAAATTTCAAAAATCCTCCTCTCAAATATATATATATATGTATACAATTAAGGATAAAAAATATTGAAAATATTTTTATTATAATTATATTTTTGTAACTAATTTCCAAGAGAAGAATATTTTTTCCTTCATTTTTAATAAAATAAAACTAAAAATAAAATATCACAAGTAATCATAAAGTAATAAAGATAAAAATAATTAATAACGTATTTTTCTAACTAATTTCCAAAGAAGAATAATATTTTTTCTTCCTTTTTATTAAACAAATTAAAAATACCACAAAATAATACCAATAATATAATCATTGAACATTGATTGAAAATCACTGGTTTAGAGATGGAGGACGGTGGCGCAGCGTGAAAGTTCCAAGTAAAAATGAGGGACGGGAGTTTGCACGCGGGAGAAAATTTTCTTTCGCGCCTCGATTCCTTCCTGATCCGCTCGAGGTCGGGAGTTAACCGGTATGAGAAACATTGTGAATATTGGAAAAAGTAACGGGATCAAGCGAAAGCTTGAAAGGATTGTGCGTTAACCTTGGTGTCGTTCTTTGATCGTATTTAAATCGATCCTCTTAAGAAGTTTGTTAAATTATAGATATATTCTATTCCAGAGATTTTATTTGTATTAAATTTTTTATTACTATTTTACTATTCTTATTTTAAATTCTATTTAATTTTTTTTTTTTTTTTAAGTTCATCGATATTGGATGTAGACAATTTGCAACATGATTTCTCGATAACACAAAGTAGAAGTATTATTTCTATAGTCGGATAAAATGTATTTTTTAAAAATTCTTTATTGGCTAAACTTATTTTATTATATTTTTTATTATATTATTTTTATTATATTTTATTATAAAGTATTATTTTATTAAAGTAAAGTTAGAAAAATATGATAGTTTTCATATCAGATTTAGTGTAAATTAAATTGAAAAGATAATTTTTTATTTCGATTGAACTCGTTGGAATTTAGAAATTGTTGGAATTTGGGAATCTGAAGTTACACTTTGAAGGAATTTTTAGAAATTTGAAATTTTTGATTTTTTGAACTTTGCATTTTTAATTTCTAAAATCTATTCAATAAATAGATTTACGAATGAAATTGTTGAATAGGGGGAATTTACGAAAGAAAGAGAAATAAAAGGATGTTTAAACGGGGATGGGGGTAGAATGAAAGTGTCGCGAAGGAAAATGGGTGTAGAAAATTCAATAAAACTGCAACGGCGTGATCCATCGCCGTGTACGAAAAGAAGATCAAACACATGGTAAGAGATAGGAGTGGAGAAAGGGGCGTAAAATCTGTTCGTGGATTTAAGAAGAAATTTAATGCCTTAAAGTGGCTGAATAAAACGGAGGCTATTGTAATAAGAATTTGGGAAAGAAAAAGTAATGTAACTTTCTACAAAAAATTCTTTGTCTTGATATTTTTATTCTCATAAAAGGCGTCATAACATGAAATATTTATAAATTACTATTAATAAATTATTGGGAAATATATTACACATATAATTCCTTACAATTTTAAAATTACGTTAAAATTCCTGACAAATTTCCTTCTAACTAACGATTATTACGGGTCACATCGCATAAAACGCACAAATCTCTTACAACGTTTTCTTACATACATTCCTAATCGAAGAAATCCAACGCTACGTTTAAATTCCCATTAACTAACATCAAACTATCATAAATCATTTAAACTACTCAAAGCATCCTTATCATCCATCTATTCGAAAAGACCATCACTCAACAATTTTACATTAAACATTTTGAAAAAATCAAAATTGTATGATTACTTTCTAACAGTAAAAAAAAAAAAAAAAAAAAAATCTACATTTCGTTTCATTGATATATAATATTCAATAATACAAAGACAAGGGATATTAATCTAATATTAATCATGGAAATACTCATTATCTAAGAGAATCTCTAGAAAATCCAAATAGTTAATTTTCTTTTCGAAAAAAAAAAAAAAAACAAAATTTTACCAAAAAAAAAAGAATTTTTTTTTAAGAAAAATTAACAATCACGACCATCTTCGACTCCGAGGGACAACGCGAGAAATTTCTCAGAGACTCCTCCTCGCGCGCAAAAGGAGACGCAACAACCTCCTCTCACGATCTCTCATCGTCGGCTTCCCAAAGGCTTCGCGTTCCCCGATCCGAGGTCACTTTTACAGGGACAACGTTGGAGAGACAAAAGCGAGGTATCCGAACGCGAACACCACGAAAAAGCGTTCCTCGACGTAGAGAAGGAGGGGGGGAACGCGTAAGGTATGAGTAGATTTCCAAGCCCTGGAGAGGGAGAACCGAAATAAAGCAAAGAATAAGAATAAAAAGAAGCGGTGGATAAATTGACCGGTAGCCATCCAACAAAGAGAAAGAAGAGAGAAGAGAGAGAGAGAGAGAGAGAGAAGGTCTAAAAGGGATGGTAAAGGGGTAGCGATGCCAGGGGTCAGAAAAGACGGGCAACCAGCCGATCCAACCGAGTCCAGGAGAGAGTTCGGTGTATAGTGAAGATAAAAGAGGTGGTGA
>NW_006263372.1:182027-190466 GCF_000469605.1 Apis dorsata
TGGCCGGCTCAAAGGACCCGCGGGACGATATATCAATGCCCTGCTTGCAGAACAATTCGAACTATCCGCGATACACAAAGAAAAATACCAAATCGAATGCCTGGAATAGCGGCGAGCGGCCACGGCGCTACTTCCATCTCTTTTCTTCCCTCTTCTGCTCGCCACTATACCCCCCTACACTTGTGCCGACCCCCCTTCCCCCTCTTGGTCCCGCTGACACCCCCCCTTTGTCGCTTTTCTCCGTCTCCGTTCCCCTCTTTGTCCAAGTTGGGGGCATTTCCACTCTTGGTATATAGTTAATTCTATCTTTCTCTGGCTATTGATAGTGCCTACTTTGTATGGATATAGGTATGGATATAGGGTGATTCATGAATGCATATTGCAATGGTTATATAGCTGTAGAGTATATAGAGGTAAGAACGAATCTTATGCGTTAATGTAAGTAAAAAAATGATATAAGAATGTATATATATATATATATATATATATTGGTTCTTGAGTTATGAACGATAAATAAAAACGTTTAAACTATTTATTTATCCGTTTCGTGACTCAATTCTTGCAAAATAATTTAGTGAATAATAATATTATTAATGAATTGAATTATATCCAATGTGTATATTTAATCTTTCTGTAAATGCATTCAATTGTTTCCTTAAGAATTTTAATTTTCAATGCATGCAATCATCTCTCCATATCGTCTTCAATTATTAATCTACTTACACGTCCCATTAACATAATATCCCAATATGCCAAATTATCTACTCAATTTCAACCCAAACACCAATCTCCTAACTAACCATCCACTTGATCGTCATGAACCCCAACAGTCCTCGACATACGAACAATTAAACCTCTCCTATCCCACATATCTCCCCTCCTATTATACTTGATCAAAAACCAGCCTTATATCCCTAGATACACCTTACCGTATCCAATCATATCCCGCTTCAATTCATCTATCTCGCTCCTCTCGAGGGATCTCTCCATGCAATGTACTGTCCATGTAAAACTGAGTTGCAAACGGTAGAAAAGCCAAATCCAACGGGTAGCACGCGTATCTGGTGCAGAGAGCACAACTATACGTCAATCGAGTGATGGAGCAGTGGTTTGGTTATAATTGGATCAGTTTAGTTAGGTATTGCAAATATTGGCAGTCCTTCCCCTCTCCCCGGGCTAGCTGGCGACCCAGTGATGAAACCTAATTGGGTAAGTCGGCCTGGCCTGGCGCCAAACGAACCGGCCCAGCTTCGAATTCTAGATAGCCACCGTCGATGATGCCTTCCCATCTCGATCTACCCCCACCACTCTCTCTCTTTCTCTCTCTGTCTCTCTCTCCCTATCCCCTCTTCACCTCGCTCCTACGCATTGCCTGACCGTGTGTACATCCCCACCACAACCCACGGATGCGCGGTCATCCGTCGTCGCGACTCACGGAAATTGACACATAAATACAACGGTGGCGGGCTGGTACGTGAAAATGGAAATGGACGATGGGGAATTCGTTCGGCCGACTAGTTTAATTGGACTGCAATGTCGCGACGCGGGACGCGAAACCGCGTGGACGTTGAAATTGCATTCAAAGAGAGGAAAGGGCTTGGGCCACGAGGGGGGAATCATGATGAGAGATACCGGGGATAGGGAGGATAATTTGAATTATGTAAACGAGCGGGAGAACGATGAAGTGGTTAAAAAGAAAAAAAGACGTAGTCGAAACGTAGCGTTATCTGTCGTTGATGTTGCGGAAATATGTTTTTGCGATTATCGCGAATTATTGGTTATTGAAGAGGAAAATTATTGGAATTGGGTGATTAGTTGGATTTGTTTCGAATTTAAAAAAAAAAAAAAATGCAACGAGTAGATGAAAAAAATAATTTTCGAATTTTTATTTTGTAATTATTTATTATTATTTCGATCTTAAATAATGATGCTTTAGAGCAAAAAAAGCTAGACGACTTTGAAACTAGTTCTGATATTTATAACCGTATGAGATATGTCTTCAGATAAACACGATATGCATGTTTAATTAACAGAAATTTCAAAATTTAATATAAGAAATCAACCTAAACATTTTATTTAATATTTTTAATTAATTTTAAACTGATTAAACTTGTAATATTAATTTCGAAAAATTAAATATATTAAATAAACATAAATATATAAGTGCAGAAAAATTACAATTTCGAAACGATACGTACATATATTCAGAAATAACTTAAAGAAAAATGCATATATATATATTTTTTTTCTGCTTATGTTTATTAAAATAAATCTAATCATCTTTCAAGAGCGCAAAATCCAATCATTTTTAATAAACGATCGATTAATTCCAACGATTCGACGAATAATAAATATATTCCAAGGATATTTTTTATATTTTTCGTATCCCTAAAAATTTCTATGCACATTAAATTCCTCCATCTTGCATTTTCTTTTTTTTTTTTTTTTTCCCCGTAAATCCAACCGTGTGCAACGTTCGAGAAGAATCGGTGGCATTCCACGTTCTTCCTGTCCGCGAGGAACGCGATACTTTGAAAAGAAATTTCGGTACGGGGTGAACGAACCGTAGGAAAGCGACGTGCCTGCCGCTCGGGATGCAGCGTGCATTGTAAACGAGCCGGGCGACAAGTGTGCACTTGATAGTGTTGACCTTTCAATGACGCTAAGCTACTCCTCATCGTTGCCGTTACCATCTCCTCTTTCTCCCTCTATTCTCTTCTCACGCTCCACCTAACCGATCCACGAGCGGCTAATTTTCAAGAGATCGTTAAATCGCGTGTCACTCGACTCGAAATCGAAAATCTCTATATATACATCTCGTTTTATTCCGAATTGTCGAGTTTAATTAGAGAAGGCAGTTGGTATCATTGACGAGATGATTTCTTGGAAAAATAACTCTAGCTTATAAATTATTTAAAAGTTTTTTTAAAGTTATTTTTAGAGATTGTGAATAAGTTTTAAAATTTAATCGTAATTTTTTATCGAAGTAATTGATGCTATTATGATGATGAAATAATTTCTTACAGATATAATTCTAACAATAAATTAATAAATTCTAATTATAAATTATCTAGAAATTTCTAGTTATTTTTAGAAGTTTTGAATAAGTTTTGAAATTTAGTCGTAATTTTCTATCGAAACAGTTGGTAATATTGAAATGATTCCTCGTAAAAATAATTCTTATGAATTATCTAAAAGTTTCTAGTTATTTTTAGAAATTTTGAATAAATTTTAAAATTTAATATTTTCGTAATATTCTTCACTTTTGAAAATTTTTTTTTTGTAATTATTCTTTTAATTTAATCTTTAACCAAATTTTATAATGTAATTTTTTTTCAACTTCGAAAGTTTTTCCGATAATAATTACCACTATTAACCTATTTTATTAAAATAGCGAAAGATAAAAAGATAAAAAGATAAAAATATCTGTTGGCTCGTATTTTTTGATACAAAAATGGAAAGAGTGGAATAAACGTTTTAATTTGGCATTGAATAACCGCAAACGGAGAAAACAGAAAGAGAACGGAGACTGATCGTGATTGACGAGTATAAAAGTAAATGAAACTACTCGTTGATTCCACGGAATACAGAGTCGGATAGGAAGCGTGAACGGGCGTCGGAGGTCGTGGCAAGTTCGAGGTTAATCGTTCGTTTGGCATGGCCTGCCTCTTGGACCGCCCACGTTATGCGAGAATAAAAACGAATGAGAAAAAAATGATGTTAATTTAAATGACACCTATCTGCCATAAAAAAATTTTCATTTTCTTTAATCCCCCTAATACGTCATTAAACGAATCTTTTAAAAATAATCTAAAATATTGAAAAAAATTCAAATCTAATTTATTTTAATTTAAAAAAGAAAATTTAACCTTCGTGTGTCCTCTATCCTTTCTAGGAAAAGTCTCTTATATTAAATTCTTCTACTTCATTAACGTATATATATATATATATATATACCTGTGAAAAATAACTACAGTACAAAAAGATATACACACATTCGAAATTTTATATTTTTGATATTTATATTTTATTTTTTTAATTTTTTTAATGCAATTATAAATTTTCATAAATATTAACAATCAAACCTAAATTTACAAATTAATTTAATGATCCCAACGTACTGATCGCAAATCAACCAAATACTTATGAGCAATAGTGTACAAGCGAGTGACGAAAGAGGAGAAGCCGGAGGATGCTCGCACACGCGATTGTAGGTGCGTTGTATACATATGTATAGAGCTGGCTGACGGATCACGTGAGCGGAGGGCCCAACGGCCCCAATGAATAATTCACGACGAGGCACCGAGTCACGGGGACCCATGATCGTCGTAATACACGCTGTGCTCGTGCTGCCACGCTCGGTGCTTCCCCGACGAGATTCGTACTGCTGTGGCTCGCCTTTACGAGGCGTTATTACGTGTCTTCGTCGTTCTTTCTTGTTGCCGAAACTGAAGAAGGCTCACGAATAACTTCGTTTCCTGATCGATTCTTGCCAATCTTTCGAATTTTTTCCAATTTCCATTTCGAAATGGAGAAATTTGAATTTGGATAATTGTGCAGTCTAGTGACTTTTGTAATAGTTTTTTACTAGATTTGAATTTTATTTTATTTTATTTTATTTTTAGATTAGAATTTTTTCCAATTTCCATTTCGAAATGGAGAAATTTAAATTTGGATAAATTTTTATTATTATGCAGTCTAGTGACTTTTTTTACTAGTTTTTTACTAGATTTGAATTTTATTTTATTTTATTTTATTTTTAGGTTAGGTTTGAGTTTGAAATTAAATAAATTTGAGTTTGGATGATTATGTAATGCGTGATTTTTGTCAATTTTTATTAGATTCAAGTATTTTTTTTTCATTGAGTTTGAATTTGAAATGAAAATAGAAAAATTTGAAAATCATTAAATTATATATTTAATGACTTTTGTTAATTGTTACTAAATATAGATTCTAATATTTTTTTATGATCAATTTTTATTAATTATAATTATATTAATTATAATTAAATTCGTAGAAAAAGATAATTTTAATAATTAAGTTAATTAGATACTACTTAATATATGAATAAATTTACAAGTCTTTGAATATTTATATTCACAGATAATCTATTCTTCTTTAATTTATATTAAATTCTATTGTACTTGTTAAGTTTATGACAATGTATAGTTTATTTTACCCTTGTGTTTTAATTATAACTGGAGAACAATTATTTTCTCCCTTTATGAACCAGTTCACTGTTATATCTAAATTAATTTAATGCAACTTATGTTCATTCTGACTGATTTTGAATTACGTATAACTTCAAATAAAACCTCTGTATTACATACACATTTTCTCACAATCATATGATTGCATCTCATAAATTAGTTTAATAATAATAAAAATATAATTTCTTTAAACTTTGAGCAAGATATATTAATTGCAGAGCATATGATGGAAAGTGTTTTTTTTTTAAAACAAGTGTTTGAATGATAAAAATAAAAAAAACAAAAGATTCATATTTGAATGATAACAATGTTAATCAGATATAATCAGAAGTAAAAAAAAATATACGTTTCAATGAAATTAACTCAACTTGCACCACCATTCCTATGAAACTCTTAATTAAACATGACCTAATCCAATTCCTAATTTCTCAATTTATCAGCAATACCTATTTCGACAAATACTCATAAAACAGCTTGGACACGCAATAAAACTCCTCGTCATGAACAGTAGAAACCGAGTAACGACGACTAAAAGTGACTTTGGCAATAACTTCCAGTTGTACTCTACTATTTCTCAGAACTCCTTAGTTAGATATGATCTAATCCAATTCTTAATTTTCCAATTCTATTTATCATAACCAATATTCTATTTCCAAAAATTCTTGTAAAAGACCTTGAATATGAAACAAGCAGTCTCTTTTTAAAATTCCTTAAACACCAGACCCAAAATATGGCAACATCAGAATCATCAAATAGATACCAAGATCTCTACATCTATTAAATTCTCTAAATCTCATATAAATACTAAATAACATCTATTTCTTCCAAAGTCATAAAGCCATATAAGTGCACTATAGGCAAAATCCATTAAGACAGAATCTAAATTAATAATCAAAATCATCAGAATTTTGACATGCATTGAACTATCTGGACCTACAATCAAACGTACAAATGATCAACGACACCAATTTCTTTCATAAGGCTACATGGGGTAATAAAAAAATATTATAGGCAAAGCCTATCAAAATGAGTCAATAATCGAAATCCGTGCAAAACCATCAGAATCTCAACGTGGACTGAACTCTCTGAACCTGGAACAAACACCAAACACCAAATGATAAACAATTTCCTCCAAAGTCACGAGGCCAGATGGGCTAGGGACACCATAGGCAAATCCCCTACCATCGAATTCTCGAGAAGCGAAATAATTTCGGTCCAAGTGTATCGCGGTTTGCTTACACGAGGATAATTCTTTGGAAGACGCGAATAGAGAAGAGAGAGGAGTGAAACAGTGCGTCAGCTCCCGACAGAAATAACATGGATATACTTAGACGGCCCTCCGTGCAAGATCCAACCAAACCACGCTTCACCCGAGGCCAATTCGAGTCCTAATGAAAACTACTCGCGTCGAGTCTCTTGAGGACAAGGGGCTGTACACGTCGTTCCATGTCCAGACACTCATCGTTACGCTTGATCGTTATTCGTTTCACAAATAAAACTTTAATTAGTAATTTTTGAAAATTCGTACGAATTGTACGAATACATCTGTATATTGGATCAGAAAGAATTAAGACTCGATCGATCATTTATTGATTCATTCGTTTGGTCTAAACTCTTTTAGGAATAAATTTTTTGAGGTTAGGAGAAAGTTCTGTTTTATCGATTATCGATAATAAAAGATTACCTTTTGTGATGTTTATATAAAGAAAATATAATTCATTAAAATTTAATGATTTTTTGATCAAACAAAAAAAAAATGTATTTATTTATTGTTTAGTTATTCAAAAATTGATTAAATAGAAGATCATGAGTAGCTGAATGAAATATAAATATAATATAGAATATAAACATATACGATGACTCACGGAATTTCTCTATATTATCTAATAAGTATTTTTTTTTCGTAATATTTTGATTATTTTATAATATAATATAATATAATATATATTATATTATTTTATATTTTAATAATAATACAGAATATTCTCGAAGATCAAAGTCTGCCTTTATATTATGATACTTGATTTAGAGTTCTCAGAAACAACTTTGAAGTTATTTCGAGAGCTTTAATGTACTATATAGATTATACGTTTAATTAGAATGTTGTAATTATAGATTTTGTTATCAAAAAGAAAAATTATCAATATTTTAATTCCATATTATTATTATTATTATTATTATAATTAATTTAATAATATATAAGTACTTAATAATATACAGATATATAATATAATTTTCTAAAACTAATTTCTAAAAAAAGTTGATAAGCAACATTGATAAGTATTATTGATAAGTAACATACTATTTACATAAATTATAAAAAATTGTATAAAATGAACTAAAATAGTATCATTTATATATACGCTGTAAATGAGAATTACAATCAGTGAATCAAAGTCGTAAATGATAAATTTGCAATTTCCTAGGCGCACAAGCGTAGTTACTGTTAGAAATAAATCCATCCTCGCGTAAAAATAAAACTAGAACGGGAAGGCCTGACATACAAGTCACTGAGAGGCCGATGTTATGATAAACCGCTTTCGAGTAGAAGAAACCGCCTTGTGGTTGCAAGAAGGGATCCAGATACTAATAAAGAAAAGTACCGTTCCATGGATTTTTAATGGATCGCATCGCCTTAGTAGTGGCTAGTAGTATTGTTCCATGAATAAAATCGAAAATAAAGTCGAATATTAAAGCGTTACTCATTCAAAATCAAATTTTTTTCGAAATTTTTTAATAATATTAATTTGAAAATTTGTTTTGAATTTGAATTTTTTTTTAATTCTCTTAAATATTATTTGTTTGAAATATATATATATATATATAAATTTCTTTTTTCAAACATAAAATATAAAATTCTAAAAATTGTACGAGAGAAACAAAAAAAAAAAAAGAATTTTATTTTAATTATATACATAAAAAGAATTCAATTTTTTCACCATGAAAAAAATTAATTTAATCTCAATTCCAATATCTACAACAGATAACAGAACGTTTATAATCTTCCAAAAGAAAAGCATAATAAAACTCAATAAAACAGCATAATTTGTTTTCCATGACACATCGGATAATCAAGAAGGAGCAAAATAGTTTTTGCTCCGCGGATTCAACGAACGATGACAGAGTGTGCTTACACAAACGGCACTGTGACAAATCAAGCATCGAGCCAACAGGATACGAGAAGAGAGGGATAAAAGAGAAAGGGGGGAAGAGAGAGAGAGAGAGAGAG
>NW_006263372.1:190990-195273 GCF_000469605.1 Apis dorsata
CAACGAGACTTCTCATCGCGTATACGCGATGCAAACTTAGTTAATGACTGGCTCGTTAATCTAATCTAACCGGCGGTGCAATAATAATACGTAAAAACGACACTGTATATTCCGGTGTCTGATTACCAGCAGCTTCTTCGTCGAAGTAATTGCGGAACGGAAACGGAAGAAAGTTGAGTGGATAAAAATCCGTACGACTTTTATTAACGATTTTTTTCTTTATTTTGATTATATATGTATTGTGTGCTAGATAATTATAATATATGTACCTAGTGGATTTTCAATATTAGATTAATTGGAAAATTTTCGATGTTTTTTTACTTTTTTTAGAAGAGAAAAAAATTAAGAGAATTTGTTTATAATTAAAAATTTTTTATTGTTTTATTGGAATAATTATAATTATAATTATTTTATTACGGTGATATTTACGCGATTTAAAAATTCGCGGCATTAGGAATTAATCAACACACAATAATTCTCGTATTATTAATTTTCCAATTATTTCAATATTAAAAATTGCGATAATTTAATTTTTCAAAATATATTTGTATTCAAATACACATTATCCGTAGAAATTTGCAATCTAAAAAGATTATAATTTCAATGATAATAATGAGATTTCAGTACAATTTCAAACACAGATAAGCATTCTCATAGAAATCATATACACGAAGTACTTAATTCGCGATTAATAATTGTTCGTAGAAAGCGAACGATAAAAGGTGGCATCGAAGCATCGTGTACGATAATATACGTTAAGTACACACTGTCTCAGATTTATCTCTATTCGTCCACGGACGAACATTCTCGGCTCATCGATCAGCATACACGATCGCGGTATGCAAAGTGAAAAATAGTGGTAACATAGCCGCGAAAACGGTATCGAAAGACTGATGTAACATAATGTTTAAAGACTTGGAGGCTGGCCAACAACCAGACATTATTGAAACTGATCTGACTTATATTATCCTGGTCGATCGTAAGGATTGCTGTTATACCGATTCTTTGATCGAATTTAAAGTTATACATTTCAAGTTACATAATTTAAAATTTATATACTTCAATCAATCATATTACATCAATCGAATGAAAATTCTTCAAAAACTAAAAGTTAGAATTTTACAATCTTGAAAAATTCCTTTGAGAGAAAGCTATGATGTGTATAAAAATTACTATCGATATTATATTATTATATTATTATCGATATATATTATATATTATAACATTAATTGTTATTTAATATCAAAGAATTTAACCAAAAGTTAGGTTAGAATTTCGTAATTTCGAAAGATTTCTTTAAGAAAAAAAAAATCTATCGATATAAATCAAATTATCATATGTATAACATTAATTTTAATAACAAAATTAATTACATTTGAAAAACTATTTCAAACCTTTTTATCAACAAGTTAAAAATTCAACAATTCACTCATCTCCCGAACTTTCACTGTCCACTGATTCTTGTACGGTACAATAGCGCCTCCTTTAGTGTCTAAAGTGGAATTAAATTTAGACATTTATCCTAATACTTATCTAAATGGTTTCTATGAATTCGACTTGAACGATGGAGAAAAAATGCATGCAACTCGCTCAAGAAATACGTCAAATTTCGTTTATCTCATTCGAAATTCAAAAGATTCCATTTTCAAGAAATAATTTGAATAACGATAAAGTAAACTAAACTAAACACTACTCGATGAATATATTCCATTAAAAAAGGAAGAGAAAAAGCTAAAATGAATTTCATCACATTACAATCGAAAGAATGGAATATATATCCAATCACAGTATCGTTACGCACTTTTTCACGTTCTCTCTCGACTCTGAGCTACCTGTTACATTTTCATCGAGGTTAAAAGTTGACCACGCGTGTACACAAGCTTCGTTGAACGAGTGTACCGTTTTTTTTGCCCGCGAAACAATAGCTCGACGTTAGAATATACGTATATATCCATCGCGCGCGTCGACATGCGATGGATTATGCAGTCTGCACTTAGAAAGTTTCACTCTGGTCGACGATTTTCCACGGTGCAGCCGTCTGCTCCGAATTGTGGAAAGAAGTACACAACGTCTTGGCTACGGGTGAACGTGTAACGAGGAAAGGAAAGCATGATTCAATTACCCTGTGGAACTCCGTGTACGACTTGGGAGGTAAAGTAAATTAAAGGAATTAAGATTGTCGCGGCTGTTTAATTTTTGATGACAATGGAATAATTTTTTAATTAAGTTATTTAAAATAAAATTATAATTATTAATAAAATTCTCAAATTTTCAAAATATATTTATTTCTTTAATTACATACCTAAATATATATATACATCTATTAAATCTCTCTAATTCTTTTAACGATGTATATTACTGCTATGATATATTTTCTATCGCTTTCCTACGATCATGATCGATAAAATCGGCATTATCATAAAACAATCGTGAAAAAAACATAATCTTCACGAAATCTTGTGCTTGATCTTCGTTTAATCGGATCATTCTTGACCCATTTAAAGTTATCTTTCTTTCAATAATAAATTAATTCTAAAATATTTACGTGTTACGAAATTCTTGCTATGAAGTCATAAATGATCCAACATTAAACTTTGCAATCGTTTATTACAAATAATTCACAGAACGTGAAACTTCTCTTGATCTTTGGATTAATTGAGTTATTTCGATAACGAAGCACAATTTTGTCAGAAAAATTTCTATCTTCTGAAGAAAATCTCGACACGGGTCATAAATGATCCGATATCAGAAATTCACTCTAAATTTATATCAGTGATTAATTCAAAAGTTAATTACTTTACCAAAAGTAATTAATTATTTTAGCCAAAAAAGTAAAAAAAAAAGGAATGGAATGTTATGCTGTTACTCGAGAAAGTGGTGATAAAACGGAATCGTAGAGCGCTCGTTGTTCATTAAAAGCGAAACGACGTCGTAAGATGACCAAGTCGGTGTAATTTCCATTCGACCGTGTTAATACAATGATACCGTCGCCGTGGAAAGAGACGACGACGATGACGACGACGTCTCGACGTCGTCCCTGGCTACCACCAATAACGATGCTAAAATGCAAACACGAAAGAAAAAATAGGTAGAGGAGAAAAAGGGATATGCAATGGAGCTTCCATCTCGAGGAAGAAAAAAAAAATGGATGTAAAAAATTAATTTTTATCATTTTCTCGAAAATGAAAATCTGTTTTATTATTAATCAAAGTTTTCGAGAAAGCCACGTTTGTAGTCAACGCATCACGATAAATCGGCGTATTATTAGATCGAGACTAGTGGATCGATGAAATATTTATGGGTAATAATATTGGGATAAAATTGGGCGGATAAGTTTATGCCAATAATTCGCGATGGTCTGCTTGTAATTTTCATTTACAACACGTCAAAACTTGAATTATTCCTATTGATATTAATATACGTATAATATATTTGTACGAATATTGATCATTTTAATTCAATTACTAGGATGCAACGATATTTTAGTTACGTACGTATTATTTGTACGTGCAAACTGCGGTAAACAGTTTCACGTTTTGACACATGTTGTGATGAATGCGATGAATGCAATGCGTCTCTGTAAAAAACATGACAATAAATTCAACGATCGATATATAACAATCCAAGTAACTAAAACTTAATTCTTAACTCTTTTAAATTCCTTATTTCACTTCTTAAACTTATTTCCCCTATTATTAATTAGAAACCAAATAATACGTTAAATTTCATAAATTATTTTCACACGCACATGAATAGAATTTAATACTTAATACCAATGACACGTAGAAATCGACGGATATGTATTTTTCTTTCGTATAAAATGACGATGCAAGAATGAATTTTCTCGGAGGGGGAGGGAGGCAAATTTCATCGTGACCATCTTTCCGGTCTTCTAACGAAGGAAAGAAGAAGGAAAATGGAGAAAGGCTATGGAGAGAGGGGGGGAGGAGGAGGCGGCGGCAATTTAATCTTTCTCCGGTGTCGACGCTTCTATATCGTTATATGGAAGACGCGACGTGTCGCGGTTTTATTACATTTTTTTTCCCTCGCCTACTCGGCCGACTAATGGACTACTAGAAATAGGTACGATGGTTTCGACCTTCTCGAACGCGACCGCTGTTATTATGCCCGCGTATTTTCGTTTCGTATCGAGTTTCGATTTCAACAATTTCGTGTTTCCTTTCTTTCGCTGTTAACAACGTTAGCTGATTTGTTTACAATATTTCTTTCGAACGTTTCGTTCATCGATTCCACTAATTGCATATTTTTTTTTTTTTTTTTTT
>NW_006263372.1:195542-206400 GCF_000469605.1 Apis dorsata
AAGGAATTTTAAAACGCGTAAATTGGTGTAAACGCACCGCAAATTAAAAAAAAAATTTATCTTTTGACAAGAGTCAAAAATGAGTTTATTTTGATATCGATACGTAAATATGACACGTTAAATTTGCACTTTTTCAATTTACAAACGCACATAGTGTAATATTTATTAAACAAATTTCTTTTACTCTATTACGTTTAAAATGCCAAAGGCAATTAAATAAAATTCGAAATGATATATTTAAAAAAGAAAAAAGAATAAATAAGTGTAAGAAATTTAATATAATACATCTATTAAAATAATATATATATATATATATATATATATATATGTATTAAAACACGTATAAAATACGCGAAATTTACGCGTTTTGAAACGAGACACGCGCCACTGCTAGCGACTAGAAACTTCTTGATCACCTTGGCAAATCCATTGCTCGATGACCTCGCGAACAGAATCGCGTCTGTATCAACTTGTTCG
This sequence comes from Apis dorsata, assembly GCF_000469605.1. Taxonomy (NCBI): domain Eukaryota; kingdom Metazoa; phylum Arthropoda; class Insecta; order Hymenoptera; family Apidae; genus Apis; species Apis dorsata. The sequence goes on from NW_006263372.1 coordinate 196,020, forward strand.
AGAAATCCACCGCTACGACTTCCTATTGATCTTTCACCTTTCTAACCGGCTACTCGGCTCACCGTACTCGATCCTCTCGCGACTCGAACCGTTACGTTTAATCGGCGATAGGTGATCCATTGTATCCATCGAATAAAAATTTACTTTCGTTCCACCATTCGTTTTTCAGTTGAACTGTTTTATTGAGCAATGATGTTATTATTGTTATTATAGATTCTCGATTCGAGCATTCGTGGATATAATACAATTCTTGAAGAAGATCGAAGATTGTAAAGAGGTTTGGAATGGAGTAATAAGAGATGTGAAAAGAAGTGTTGAGTATATTGGAGATAAAAGCGATTTTTTTTTTTTTTTTTTTTTTTTTTGAGTTTCCTGATGCTGAAACACGAGAAACGACATGGGGAGGGGGAAATTTTTTTTTTTTTTTTTTTTTTTTTTGAGTTTCCTGATGCTGAAATACGAGAAACGAAATGTGTATGCGGATAATTTTATATTGTTATATAGGGAACTTGAAATGGGGAATTTTTTTAGTAACTTTTTTGTTATTATGTATATAAGATTTTTCTCTGTTTATATTGGAATTCGAAATATTGGCAGTTTTCATTAAGATTTTCTGCGAATTTGAATTAATTATTCTGCAATTATATTGAAACAAGTCAAATACATTTTTGAAAAAAATTTTGTAAAAGTAAATAAAACGTGTTGAAAAAAAAAAATTTAAATAGAAATGCAGATATACGAATGCATTATTTTAATTTTATATAATACTATTTATTTAAGGTTAAAACTATAAATCAATCAAATTGTAGATTTTTGTTCTAATTAAAATTATATGCAGCAGTTTTTAAAAAATCAACAAATTAAATCAAATTAAATTAAATTGGACGATAACATGATATTAAATCATATTAATGTACTGAATTGTATTAAAATTAAATATGTGAATATTATTACAGTAATATACGGAATAAATGATCTCTATAAAAAGTAGTTCATTAATTTTCAAGTCACATTATACACAGGCTTTATCTATTAGTTTCAGGTTATTGGAAGAATAAAAAAAAAAAAAAAAAAAAACTGAAAAAAGAGAAAGAAAAAAGTGAGGTGAAAAAAGAAGAGGAAAAAAAAGTCCCGCACTTTGCACTCATACATACGTGTATTAATGTTTAATAGCATCGCAGAAGCTCGTAACGTCGTTTAATTTTGCCTCGTAAGTTATTCATATTTGTCGACGCGGTTTCACGAAGATATTCTTTACGAGGAATGAAAATAATTGATTTTTATACGTAATAAAATTATATCAAATTAAAAAGTGAAGAGGATTTTTTTAAATTTTTTTTAATTTTAATAATTTTAATAATCACATTTTAATTAATTTTTCATAAATCATGCATATATATCAAGAAAAAAATCTAAATAAAAAAAATTGTTTTCAACAATAATAAAATAGATTATTGCTTCTTAAAAGTAAATTATTGCTTCTTAAAAGTAATTTAGAATTTTTCTACATTTTTCTTTCCTCTTCTTTTCTTTTTCAAATCAGATCGATTCGAAAAAAAAAATCTTTTTCCATTACGCATAGAAAAAAAATTTAATCCTGAAAAGATTAAATTATACAGATTTTCCTACTTGCACGGGACACCTCGTATATATCGAGCAGCAATCATTGCAGAAAATATTACGATTAAAATTACCCGGAGGTTAGCCTCGCGAGAAATTTACCGTTCTTCTTCTTTTTTTTTTTCTTTTTCTAATCATCAAACTTTCCAGTCCATTAACCACGTACGATCGAACCATCCATGCATCGCGTCAAGTGACCACGAAACGATTTTCATTATCGATGTCGAAGTTTCTTGGAACATAAAATACACGAGCTTCCTTATTTCATCGATTCGAATCGTGTCGCCTGTGAATTTATTTTAACGTTAAACGTACCACGCTCGGTTGAAAACGAATAATTTTAAAAAAAAATTCAATTGAAAAATTTTTCATTCGTTGTTATTACATTCTAGTACCACAGTGCTAGAGTATTACGACTTACTAACTATCGATATCGTTATCGATAAATATCGATAATATCGTTGATATATCGATAACGGATGGAAATAATCGAAATTCTTATTTTTTTTTTCTTATCAAATTTTTATCAGAGATATTATTACGATATTTTTCGTTCAAAGTTTCGATATATTTCGAAAATAAAACTAGATGAAGTAAACTACAATATAGTAAATTATTTATAATATTTTTGTTGCAACATTTATGTGATTTGATGATAATTTTAAATGAGAAAAAATAAAAAGTCATTTCTATTATCCATAAAATTAAATGATATTATCGATATATATATCGATATATCGATATATATATATATCGATAATAATGAACGTGTATTATATCAAAAGGAAAGAGTTTTATATGTATTTATAATTTTATATCTCGTTATTAGGTTGGTGTATCGTGTTAATTGTCAAAGTGATTTTCCGATTAAAAATCAGAAACAATTGAATTCATCGGTTATTTTATGCCACGGAATTTATTTTCATAACGTGATGAAATTTTTGCAAATAAAATGAGTACCATCGTTATTGCAGTGAAAAGAGAGACCATTGGTTTGCCTGGTAATTTCGGTTGATAAAATAAAATAAATAAAATGGTAACGATGTTTGAGCGAAATTTTTAACGAAGTTCTTAAACTACACGTACGATAAATTTTAAATCAAAATTCTCGTAATATTAAATACTGAGAGTGGAATATATACGAAAAAATATAGTTAAAAATAAAGTTAATTATCCCTGATAAATCTCAACGATTAATTCTTAACAATTGGCTTTTGTACATTGATTCTCTATTAAAAAAAAAAATTTTGGAATATAGAATTTGTAATATGTATTTTGTAATATTTATCATTATATTATGAAAAGCGAAAGAAAACAGAAAGCATAAATTTGATAAAAAAAAATTTTTAAATAAAATCTTTTTACATAAAAATCTTAAAATATCTTTTAAATAACTAATTTCTTAGAGATAATAAATTCTTAGAGATAATAAGAAAAAAATATAGATACATATAAAGCTTTAAAATCTTTCCACCATATACAATTGAATTCCATTTAATAGAATCCATCTTTTTTTTCTTTTTAAATTTACAATTTAAAATATTCTATATCTTATATTATAAAATTATTCAATAATTCATCCAACAAACCTTAATTCTCGTCATTTCAATTCTAAAAAAAATATTCATCTCGAAATACATACCTACTAAAACACTAACTAAAAAGAGAAACTCGAGTCAAATAACTGTTAAAGTCGAATGTACCTTCGAATCGAGAAAATCGAAGATAAAGGGGTCGTTTGTCAGTGTAGACCAGGCCCAAGGGCAATTTCTAACGCAAGAAGAGAGAGAAAGATTCAACAAACAAGGAAGCGGCTTCCATCTTATCCATCCACCATCCACCGTGTAGATTCTATTCGATTTCTATTACCGGTGAATCGAGAAGCGAGAAAAGACGCCCTCGGGACATTTGAACTTGGCGCCAAACGGGAATCCGCCATGACACGTTTCTTCTACCGAAAAAACAATAATCGTGTGCGCGTAATATCGCGTCGATCGTTCCTTTCGACCAAATCGTATTATAAAGTCTTTTCACCAAGATTGTGTTTGGAATACTAGTTTCATTTGCCAAGACGTGGATTGGTTCTTTAAATGTGTTTTCCTAGAAGAAAATGGAAGAGAAATGATGCAATAATCGAGAAGAAGTTTTTAATAAAATTGTGGTTAGAAAAGTTTCGTGTATTGATCAGTGCAGAGAATTGATATTAATCTAATTTATAATTACTTTTGAACATATCCAATGTAATTTTTGAGAACAATCGATTATATTTAGATCTTGATTCAATTTTATTTTATTTCAACATAATATTTAATGATTTTTTTTTTACATCAATATCTTCGATTGTTCTAGAATAATTACTTGATTTTTTTGTTCTCTCTATCGTTTCATGTTCAAGATGAGAGAAATTATTTTTATGAATTATTTTACGTAAGTATTAATATTATTAACTATAATGAACAATTACTATTTATATTTCGAAAGTAAAATATGATATAAAATTTAGTTATTTATTTCTGAGTCATTTTATATCACATTTGTATGATAATAATTATTATTAAGCTACTGTTCTTTTTTCCTAAATACATATCATTTAAATACAAAATTTTCAATAGCAATTTCACTTAGCAATTCAGCACATTTCTTTTTACGAGTCTTTTTTAGAAAGTTTCTACGATTATTCACAAACAATGTGTTATATACAAAATATGAATTCTTAAAAAAAATTAAATAAGATGCAATAATAAACGATCGTATCTTCAGCATTCTTCGAAATTTTATTTTTCGTAAATAGATCAAATGGTGGATTGTTTTTTATGTAACAGTGCAGTTGAATTCGAAATTCTGCAAACTTTGGTGAAAACTGATTAGCATCCTTCGTTACAGTACATCGCACGATGAAATTGGGCTGTTTTATTACGGATATTCGCGTTCCTGGGAAACGAAATAAGTCCGAGCCTTTTGAATTGCAAATTGAAACCGATCCCTCGCCCCTCGATTTATGTATTATGAATACATTATCCCGAAGAGGAGGGGGGAATTTAAAAATTTGTTGTAATGAACGATGCAATCGCGGAAGTTCGCAGTTTCTCTGTGTTATGGAGACAATTAAAACGATTCGAAATCATTTTTCCCTAATCTAATCGTCAATTCGATGAAAATGTATCGTTGAAAAATATAAAGTATATATTGAAAATTTGTTAAACGTAATATTTTATAAATCTCGAGAAATATTATTTTTAATATCGTTTACTTTTATTCCTACATACTTAGTAAGTGATTAATAAAAAAATTATTATTATTATTATTATTATGTTTTATTTCGTTACTTAATAGGTTAAGATCAATGAAAAATAGTTACACTATAAAATTCTCACGCAATTCTTTTTTTCCCCATCAGTAACATTCAAGCCATTGAATTATCATTTCGTACGTAGGATTGAATGTCTCATAATTCTAGAGCTGCGAATCTGCATCATTATATCCGCGATCCACTACCGGTGCAACCGCCATTGTGCTCGTTACACGTTGCATACGACGTCACGATTGTTATTACGAAACGAGAGAAAATGTTTCTGGTAGTAATCGATACTCGATATCCGGTAATAAGACGGCCGATAGAGTACGTGTGCCGCGGCAACAACAGATATCGGTTGAGAATTTATCGGTGTGTACACGTGTACTCCCGTATCTGCCGGTTGAATGCGGAGAAACGTGTGCATTTCAATCGCGTGATTGAGAACGTGCGCGGGGCCGAGCTCTATCCCCCGAGGCAAGTTTCACGGGTCAGAAAATCATGGGGTGGCTTTACCACCTGGCCGATGTTCGTATATTCCTCCCTCTCCATCTCCAGTCACCCCTAGTGCTCGCACAACACGTGCGTGTGTACGTTGTACGTGAGTATACACATATAGACAGGATACCCCTTACGTTCGAATCATCTCTTTGCCCCTCTATGTTCCCTTATATAAACCACACTGTTCGTCTACTTCTCTCTTTCTGAGGTAACGCTGCAGTCTGCATACCAGCCGGGCGACAATCACGCGATTCTATCGTGGGTATCGGTCATTCGGTATATAATAGAGTCTCTTTCGAGTTATTTTTTCGTTGGATTGAAAGGGGAGTCATTAAGTGTTATTTCGATTATTTGATGCTATAGAATAAACATCGAACTGATACAATTACTATTTGTGATATTATTAGATTTCTTTTTTTAACGTTGTAGAATATATATATTGAATATATGTAAATATCGAAGGATATTGGTTAGGTAAAAATACACTGGATCCCGAGATTCAACGTTCGGGTTGAATCGGAAAAATTCGGACGCATTCGGACGAAATCGCGATCTTACCCGATTTCGCCCGAATTTTTTCAATCCGTCACGAAGCTCAAATTCAAATATTAGTAGATACATTGCTACGAAATAAATAAGACACGTTTCTACAATTATTCATTTTATTATAATACGTCAATAGTATTTCGTCTTTTTATTTTACAACTTCAATTATGATACATATTAATTTACTTTATAAATCACATAAATAAAAAAAGATACTTCCAAAATTAATTCTCACTTTAAAACAATATTTAATCCATTTAAATGCAAAAGAAAAGTTGTCGATCGTGACACCGTTTTTTATCGGACATTTCGTTATTAATCTTAAAGTAAATCGCTCCGCGATTATTATTTTTAATAAATCTATTGTAAGAAATTTATTGGCTTTCTATTATATCTTCTCTCTCTCTCTTTCTTTCTTTCTATTTTTTTCTTTTTTAATATTAACTTCAAATTGAACTTTCGCACGCCTAGTCAGCCCGATTCCCTGTCAGATTTCAATCGTACCGTATCGTTACAACAACCGCGCTCGCGATTGCAATATTACGGAAATATAATATTACGGGCAAATGAGCATGATACAAATCAACGCGTCGTGTACGATTTTCATCGATGAAATTTGCACGGTCGAGCGAGTCCGCGCGAAACAGTTCGACCGTCCGCCGACGTTTAATTTACTGCTTTCAATTTTACATTATTAATGACGAATGGATGATCGAAAAAAAAAAAAAAATAGGGAAAAAAAGGAAGAAATAAAAGAGGGAGGAAAATATTCATTCCACAATGTGATTCCGTGGTTTGAAAATGCAGCCACGGATGGGACGAATGGCAGGTCGGTTTTTATAAACGAACGATCCCGATACAATCAACACGTGTACGTGACATTTATTTAAAAAAAAAAAAAACGTACGTCATGCTAAATTATCTGTACGAAACGTGCTCGATAAATAAACAAATTGTTCCAGAACCACATTCGAGTTGCTCTCGTGACTTTTCGAGATCACTGGGAAATCGAATAATTTTTTTTCACATTTCGATATTTCGTTTCGTTTTTAATCTTTGAGCGATAATACCGTATATACAGAATATGCTTCAACGATACAATAATATAATCTATATATTATCTTTTTTGTAGGTATTTTCGATGATACGTCGAGAAAATGTTTTTAACAAAAATTAGCCAATTTTTGACGGATTATCGATGTTAAAAATTTGTACGTTGTAAATTTTTTTTTAAAAATTTTTTTAAAAATATCGTTCGTTATAAATATTAAAATATAAAAAAAATTTGTATTAATAATTATTCCATATTGTCGAATTATTATCGGTATTATTAACAATAATACCGCTATTAATGTAAACAAAGCTTGAAACACAATGGAATTTTCACTATCTAAACTTCCGCTACCGGGATATTCTATTCCAACATTCTATTATCCAAACTCTCCAACCTTCATAATCTGTTTCATATTGAAACAGAGGCATTACTCACAGCTTTGGTTCTAGTAGGAACGTATGGATACAATTCATTATGAATCTCTAATAGACTCGATCTGATAGATCGGTTCTCTTTTCAATTTTAAAATTTTATTGTTCACGATGTCAATCATTACGTGATGCTTTTTAACTTAATAATTTTTAGTCAGATTTTATATTAAAAAATATTTTTTACCTGAAGAAATATATTAATACGATTTTTTTTCTATTCTTGGATTTTAAGTAAAAAATTAATAATTCCAAACATTTGAGCAGTAGTATACAAAGTGAAATGTAAAATTTATTTAAGATATTTATAAACACGCTCCGCTTCATTAATTTCAATCTTGGAATTAATGAAAAATGTGAAATGTATTGAAAAATAAATTTAAATTTCATTTTGATTCTATATGCAAATAAGATGTTATTAATAAAAATTATCTTTGTCCAATATCTATCTTGATTTGTCCATTTCATGATTCGAATGAATATAATAATTGAAAAATAATTAAAAATTTTTCTGAAGAAAAGACAATTAACAATTAACAAGATCGTTTCTTTTCAAATTTTTCAATAATAATTTTTATATTTTATAATTTTATTTTTTTATAATTTCAATAATAATTAAATTTACATTAATACTTTTTATTATCTTTTTATTATCTATTACTTTTTATTATTTTACTATTTATTATCAATAACAAAATAGATAACTCAATCCTAAAAGACAACAGTTTAAATTAGTTTTCTATTGGAACTCGATTTAAGCTGAGAAAATCTGGCCGAGACGTTCGACCTTTCGTAAATCGATCTAGGAACAACGACCTTTTGTATAGGTTTTATTAGGGTCACTAGATGGTCGAATAGGCCAGTCGTTAGTCGCACACGTGCCGATCATCGAGTTAAGGTCCCAGACCCGTTTCTGAATTAATGAACACTCGAGAGAAGCGGCCGAGTTAAATTGTTTCATAATTTAAATGCAACATTGAACTTTGGATCAAGAATTCGATGTATTTTTTTTTTTTTTTTTTTTCTAAAAAGATTAAAGTGGAATTTCGTTTTTGAAATATTAATATTGAAAATCATAGGAATTATTACAATTTGATAAACGATGATCTTCAATTTGTATTAACGATAATACATTCTAAGAAGAATTGAAAGAAATTGAGATGCAAAAAACGCATTTGTAATATTTGAATGATGATGCTGAAATTGTTTGTAATATCATGAATGATATGCAAAATTCTATAGTCAGAATAAGAATCTTAAAAATAGCATCATGATGGATGAAGATTAACTAGATGAAGATTGATAACGATGAAATAATCAAATTAAAAAGAGGGAATTTATAATTTATTGGTCGTAAAACTCCATTGAAGTTTATAATTGTATTGCAAAGATATAAAGAAATTTAAGAAATTTATCAATTTTAAATATACAAATCATTAATAAATCTTTTGTAATAAAATTATCATAAAATTTGTGTAATAATTAAAATAAAATTTGATAAGTAGCCTTGCATCTATTTGATATTTTCAATCAATCAAAATTTAAACATTACTTTCAAAAGTGAAAAAAATAAATTTTAAACTAACATTCAATAATATCAAATCGACACCGAATTACTACGTCATTTAGATTTCTAACAAGAAAAATTCCAAATAAAAAAAAAAAAAAAATCTCTGAAAAAAAATTGTTCAAATAGTACGTATTATTTGAGAAAAGTCGAATAATGTCGAATCCTCTCTAATTAACAGGGTGGAAAATTAAATCCGACGTGCAAAAGGATTCGTGGCACGAGTCCGCGAAAAAAGCAAAGGGTTAACCTACGAGAAATACGTAATGGAGGGGGAAAAAGAGAAAGACACGCGTACACCTTCGAAGGTAATTTTAGTTACTTGACAATTTGGCACTGTCTACGCCAAATAGAAAGTCACGCGCGTACCGGCTTCTCTTCGAGAGAGAAAGAGAAAAACTTGTGATGGTGCTACGCGAGCAAAAGAAACTGGTAGAAGAGAGGAGAGGAGGGAGATAGAGAGAAAGAGAATGGCCGAACAGTAGAAAGCGAAAGAAGAGACGAACGGAGAGAAGTCGTCGGTACGCGTGATAATCTATTTGCTCCTTCCGTAGTGCAACGGGACAAGAAGTCCTATTTATATCGCGAAGAAGCCTCGGTTTAATGAGTCTAGCTGCTATCACGAGTCCACTGAGATACGATCGCCACGATGTTAAACAAAAGGGAGTCGAATTTACGATAAAAGAGGGAAAGAGGTTAGGTTATGTTGCTTTTAATCACTTAATGGCGTAGAGACTCGTGTAGAGGTAATCTACATGAATGCTTAAGTACTTCTTTTTGTTTTAATCAAAAATTTGATATTTGTGAAAAAATTTGTAAAGTTCAATTTATTGTAGTATTGAAAATAGTGATAAAGATACTATTAAGTTATATTACAATTTGATTTTAAACTACGTTAAAGAAAGAAATTATTTTTTTTATATAAAAGTTCTTTCAAATACGTAAAAATGAAAAACGAAATTCTTAAAATCAAACATTACGAACAATCGTAAGAAAATAATATGAAATTCGAACTTTAAAATTAGACAAAGAATATAAAAAACCAATCGTATTCGTGAAATAAAGACGATTACCTGAAATAAAAAAAAAAGAGAGAAAACAAAAAAAACACGTTATCGAAGCTTCAATATTTAACATGCCGATAAGGCGAACAGATAAAAAGCCCTCGGTATCAAGCGTAGAAAGTGTGTATGAGTTTAGCGAAGGTGATATGAATATCGAATTCATCGATTACCGATTACCGCGCTACCGGTTCCGCGGTTCGCGTGCGTGCATCGCGCTCTCTGCTCTTCGAGAAGAAAAACGAGCTGTTCGGCCAGCAGGAACGAGGAGGGCGGAACAGCTCGAAGAAACACAGGTTGCACCTGCCGCCG
>NW_006263372.1:206546-209164 GCF_000469605.1 Apis dorsata
CTTGGTCGCAGCGTTGCTGTACCCAACTTATCCCTTCCCCACATACACAGAGCCACAGATTTTTATCCGTCTTGCTTAAAAACTTCGATACGCATTGATCGTGCTTATTCAAAGATTTTTAATCGATTCGTTTGATTTTTGGCAAACATTGGCAATAAATTAACACTTTTGCGATTATGTACTATATCATTGGCTTATAGAATTTAACGGATAATTAAATAGCTTTACATCAACTAATTTACATAATGTAAACGATATAGGTTAAGTTGATAATATGCAATTTTTCTATCATAAAATATCTATGAAATTTTTATTATTTTTATAATTAATACGCATTTGATATATTTATTTGATTTTTTATATTTTTTAATAATATAATAAAAAACACTTGAAATTATTAATTTTAACATTAAAAAAATTTTATTAGATTTAAAAATTATACTAATTATATCACTTAATAAGAAGAAATAAATTGGAATCATAATCAATTTTATTCGAAACAATAGCTTCTCAACTAGTTTTTCTGGTAAAAATATTGCTAAAGTTTTATGTAACATCTAGAATCCAATTTAAGATTAGTAAATCTTAGTTTAATAATTTTATCTTTAAGCAAATTACTAATGGAGATAGACTTTCGTTTTTATTATCAGTACATTACAGTTTATTACAATGGTAGAAATCACACACAAGCGAAAATTTAATAGCAAAGGTGCATTTGAATTATTGCAGTTTTTATGAGTTGTAGAAAGCTAGCAATGCGAATAGAGACTAGAAATTTGTGAAAACTTTTCGAATATGATGCTGTTTCGGTATAGGGTATAAGAATAGTTTAAAAAGATTCGAAAGAGAGACGATTTCGGTAAAATATTTTTCCTTAGAAATACAAAAATCTTTTTGAGGAGATAAAAATAAAAAGAAAGTTAAAGTAAAAATAATGTATAAAAAATAAAAATATAAATAATTAAAATAAAAGAGAGCTTAAAAAATCTAATAACATAATAATTTTTACTTTGATAAAATTTGATTATGATTTGCATAAAAATTATTTCATTATTTTATATTAATTTAATTTTTTAATATTTTTAGGACGAAATTTATAGATATATACAATTTTCATCATGCCTATTTATAATCTATAATCTCGCATTTAAACTGCATTTTCAATTTGAGGTATTTCTTCAATTAAATTGGATAGAACAGATAAGATATGGATAAAAATAATACATCAGTGTTAACAAAAATTTACAACTTCAACCATACGTATCATGACATCATTAAAATCAACAATTTAAAATCAAATTAATTTTCTAACAATATTGAATTGCCATTCACGCTACACAATAAACTTATAAAGACGTACACGTGCACGCGACACATACACGTGCACGTGACACATACACGTGCTATCATTTTGTGAACGTGAGTGGCAAAAATAATAGCCGATATTCCTTTTGAATCTTAAATGGAAGTCGATAAGAATAAATCGAAAAATATGATTAACACATATCGAACAATTTTCACGTAATTTTTCTAATGATATATACTTAGTTTCTCAACAATTTGGTTATCCAATCTCATTGCGTATAAACGTTATATACGCAACGAAGTTTATAATAGCGAAGTATGAAACCGATATTACGCTCACTTTATAATCACAATAAAGCGGAAAACTACCGTTCGAACGTTCCAGCTAACTAGTTTCTAATTGAAATACGAACAAGTCAATGACAGAAAAAAAGTCAACGTTAACAAACTGAAATGCGAAATGCGCGATCGACGGCAACAATCTTTACCAAACAGCGTACCTGGTCGTACCCGGTTAGCCACGATAACAAGTATCCGATTAAATTTATGTAATGGCGTGTTACCATGTTACCGTGGAATTACTTTGATAACCTACTGTGATAACGTTATAGTATTAGAATCACTGTCACTTCGATGATATTTTTATACAAATGCGAAATGAGATTTCAAACAAATCATAATTGCATATACCGACTTTTTCAAAAATCTTATCTAACCTTCATTTATAGATATAAATGAAGTCCAATTGGACTTTTCTTATATTTACTATTCATAATATTAAAAATTAAAAGAAAAATTGTAATATAATATTTATAAATGATATTACGTAGTGAAAAAAATCGAAAAAATAAAATGATAATCGTAAAGTTGTCTACACGAACGCGTGTCCCGACGGCGACAATGTTGAGCCGCGAGAGAAAAAGTCCAGCAACGCAGTCTGCACATTACAAGACACTCGTCATCACATCCACACATGTGCATATACACATATGCACATGTCATACACGCACATATGCACATACATACACACAGAACACACGATAAACGCAGTTCCATGCAAGTGTATATCCGTACATACACAAGCGCATGATTAAAAGAGAAACTCACTCCAGAAATAATGCACAGTATCCATCCAAGTCGCGGTGGTGAAGGTAGGGTTTGCTTGTCCTGGATTATCAAGACTCGAAAGAGCGCGACAAAGCGTACAGCGTCGCGTTTAAGTTCCTCGAACGTTTATCGTCGTGATGGTTGTCGTTGTCGTTGTCGCGACCGTCGTCGTCGTCGTCTTACGACGACGACAACATGCTTTTGTA
>NW_006263372.1:209414-211239 GCF_000469605.1 Apis dorsata
TCTCGTATCTCTACACTGAGGCACTCACTGGTTGAGCAACGAAAACGCACCGCGTTTCACGATAAGCACCGTGTACATTCCCCTCGAATATATTTCGCGCCGAGCTTTTCCCGCGTTTAGTTTCGTTGACGCACACGCGGCGAAGGTAACGTAGACAGAGCGAGACGGAGAGAAACACATATAACACGCGAGAGCGGTGAAGAAAGAACAGGGAAATAGATAGAAAGAGAAAGAAAGAGGAAAGAGGGAGAAAGGAGAAGAATGAAAGAGAATGACAGAAAAGGAGAGACACGTAGACGCGTGTTACGTTGAGAGTAATGGAATATGTGCGAACACTTCTCGCTTGGTCCCGCCTAGGGGAAAGAAAATCCGTCGCTGCCACCACTGTTCCACCTTCAGAGCTTGTTAAAAGCCGTAATATATGTATAATGCGAAGTGCGTGTTCGCGCGCGCACAGTTTTCAAAACAAAAGACACCGGTATAAACGGGAGCCGGTTTGTAGTTACTGTCTTCTTTCAATGTTTTCTCCGTTTATCCGTTCGGTTTTCCTATCCACCGTGAATCGCTCTCTTTTACTCGCGCGGTTTTTCCGCACGCACACGCCGCCGCGGATCAATAATTCACCATACGAATTCACCAGAAGCGGGTGAGCGAGCGGGCTGGCACGCAGGCACTAGGCAGAGGCACACGTTTCTGTCGTGGCGCGCTCTCCTCGGGGAAACGCACGCAGCCCACCACCACCGGCACACCGCCGACCGATCGCGCTTCGTCCTAACCTCCTCGACGAGTCTCCGTGCGAGCGAGTCCGTACACGTTGCCAGAGAGACTGCACACGCTTCGGTAACACACATACACTGAACCGTTCGCTTGACACACAGCTGACACAACGCTCGTAAACACGCGACAATCGAACAAAGACGGATGCACCAATGCACCACCAGACCGCACGGATAGATGCGATAGACCGGCACAACTCGAGCTCTTCGTTTATCAAACTGATCCGACTATCGTTTCATCACACTCTCTGTCATTCTCTCTCTCCTTCTCTCTCCCTCTCTTTTCCTTCTATCCTTTCTCTCATACTCTTACTCGCTCTCACATATACATTTACTCGCTCTTTCCTTCTTACTCTCAATAGCAATAATAGGAACAGAGTATTAACAGCAACACGGAGCCAGCAATACGAACATCACGGTCACCGGAAATACGAACCTGACAATCACGACACACGAGGAATATGCGAGAGATCGGTAATATTTTTAACCGATACAGAGCACAATCAACCGGATAACGTCGACACGTATATACACGTTCACGCACTATGTCGCGTCTATGTTCCCTTTTCCTCCGTAATATTTGTCTTTATCGCACGGTCAGTTTGTCTGTTTGTCTCTTTCTTTCACACAAGCGTCTATTGCTCCCTCTGTCTCTCACTCCCTTTCGTCTGTCTGTCCGTCTGTCCGTGTCTGACGGTGTGTATATCGCCGTCGTCGCTGCTGTCGAATCCGTTCCGTGCGCGGCCCCTGTGTGAGACGACGCCGCTGGGACACACGGGCGTGGACGAATAGACGCGCTCTTTCGAGGATGTTTCGACACTATTTTCTTTAATGTACTTACCACTGGGCGAGCTGACGTGGCGTCGCGCGCGCGCGGGGCCTTTACACCACGGGTAAAATTCGCACAGTAATATTAGCGCGCAAGGCTGCACCCCGGTAAATACGAGCGCAGTCACCACTCTTGTTTTTGGTATGCCAGGAATGGCACAAAGAATCTGGACAACGCACACGCCTGCTGCGCAGCCGGTCTGCGCACACGCTGACACCGC
>NW_006263372.1:211417-226791 GCF_000469605.1 Apis dorsata
CAACCGACGATGTACGAATTGCACCGAATTCGACCGATCATCTACCCCCACTGCATCATACAGGATCGTCATCTCCCCACTCCCCGCACGGGAGATCAGTCGCGTCACGCACGTAATAGAGGTTGGATGTTGTTATTCGCTTACTCGTTTATTCTCTCTCGCTCAAGTTTGAGGGGCACTTGTTGAATTTCAGAGGTTACGTTTTAGCTTTTTCGAATGAATCTTTTGATAAATGGCAACGCATGAACTAACAGACCATAAAATGACCACTTTTCTCTTTTGTATACATTTTTTTTCCATGCAATTTGATACTAAACATATATCAAAATCATTGCATATGTATTGTACGAAACGCTTTTTTTTTAATTCTTTTAACGAATTTTTTTATTTTTATAATATAGATGCTTTTCAATGTAAAAAAATATTTCATAATAAAAATTCATTTCATTTTAGTAATAGTCGCTTATCTATTTAAATATTTACAATAGATTCAATTACGTTTCTGTTATTTTACGATGCGATAATGATGATCGTGTAAGTTTTAATGTTTGTTTACATAAATTAGTTCGCTTACAAAAGTGAATGGTTTACATTTTCGGTAGCAGACTGTCTGGGGCCATTTGTGTACTTAACAGATCCTAGGGATTAACCGATGGTAGCTGAATGCGAGACAACTGACCCAAACAAATGCATTGCCTTAAGATTGTCAAGTGACATTCAGTACTCCATTTCATGAAAAATGACTCTTCATCCTTCATCATTCTTCGCATTATTTTTCTTTTATATTTAGTAATTTATTTTAGAATCTATTCATTAAAATCACTTTTAACTTTTGTTCGTAACTTTTGTTTTGATTTCAAGATTTTCTTGTACGGAATTTTCAATAGATAATTTGTAAAATATAATAGTAAGGGTTTTGAATAATGTTTACTAACATAATTGAGTTCATTCAATTCAATACATCAATATTGTATTTGAAATCCTAATTTTTAAAAGATTGTTATAAAAATTATAAATACATATAATTTTATATCACATATATATTAATCATGAGAAGAATTTCACTGCAAAATTGATTGCATTAATTAAAAATGAAAAAATTGTTAAATAATATTAAAATAACAAATTAATATTTATAATTCTATAAGTCTAATTTATAATATTTTTTGATCATTTAATATTTAATTTTATAGATTTCTAAATCTAAATTTCACTACTATGATATGTATTTTAATAATTAATATCATTATTAAAAAAAATAAATTGAATATATTGTTATAAATTTATCAAATCAGTTCACTACTTGCCCGGATAATCGACTTTCTACTTTATCTACAGAAGTCAATTGTTATACAATCTTATCAAAAAAAAACAATAATTTTTTTCAATATGTTTTTGTATAATTTTTTGTTCGTAAAAAATATATTATTATTAAGGATGTATTAATCTATAAAAATAAATAAAGATTTAATAAAAATTTGATTAATGAGATTAAATGAAAATTATTTAAATTATTAACTATTATTTCAATTAATTTATGCATATAAAAGGCATATGATAATGACATATTTAAATCATTTTATAAAACACAATCATTTTATAAAATTATTTTGAATAATAAAAATTAAAATGATATTTGCTAAATGTGAAATACTTAGTAAATCATTAAATCTATAAAGTAAAAAAACGTAAAAAATAACTAAATTTATGATTAATATAAATAATGAATATATTTACACATATCCCATTAATTCGTTTCACTTTTTTCACTAATTTCGAACGATAATTATAATTGCATAAAAAGAATAAACGATATAAGAGAATTATTACACAATATTTACGTTTACTTATACATTTTTCACACACGGAACGTTTGGCGTAACCATTAAAAACAATGTACAAAGTCGCGTGAAAAAGAAAATAAAGAATATTATGTTTTCTGAACCGTTGATAGGTTGAAAGTTGTCTGTGTTGTTCGACGCGTGTGCACACGTTGAGCGTTTATCGGGCCGATTTTAAACATGACAAAACGTTCGTGAAATCAAATGTCACGTATCAAAATGACGTTCAAAGCGTGCCTTTTGCAGAGAGACAAAAGCGGTCGTAATTAATGCTTTTAAACGCGCGCGCTGTACTGCACAAGCTCCTTTTGTCAGTTGGACACATTGTACCCGACAAATGTTTACGAACGACCACAGAGTAGCGGAGCGTGCACAGTGACAGAGGCTGCCACGCCGCGGGGCTGAAACGCGCGCAGTTTTCGTGCGGGTTTTCAGCGAACGCGACACATTGAATGGGAAAGGTACGGTCCGATTTCACCCGCGAGGTTTAATTACTTAATTACGTTAACGCTCGATTTTCGTGACATGTCGACGAGCGGACTAAACGATTCCGTTAGTTCTATGGCAATTTTGTACGCAGTTCTCTTTACCCTCGATTAAAGTATGACCATATACGACACTACGCATTCATAAATTTGTTTCACGTTTGAAACTTTACGCTTAAAATGAAATTCAAATTTTCTAATCCAATGTACATATTGTGTGTTATTTCTGAATAAACTTCGTATTAATATACATATAAGATGTCATTTATAAATAGCATAAATTTAAATGAAATGTTGAATAAAACTTTTAGCTATGTAAACTATTCTTTTATAGTTATATATATGAATATTTCAAACATAAAAATATGTAATTAAATATTTATTATTATTATTATTATTAAAAATATATAAATACAAAATTAAAAATATTATAAATATATATTTATAATATTTTTAAAATATATATAATTATAATTATAAAAACAAATTATTTGTAAATTAAACAATATTGGAAAATATATTTTTTTAATTTTTTTATTAATTTTTTTATTATTTTGTTGTTTTATATAAATTTTTTTATAACGATCAAATTGACAATTATTTTTCTTCTCATGATTTCTATTTATTTGAGTTATTTCAATAGGAACATATATTGTGAACTGTCCTTAATGTCAATAGTCATAAAGTCGTAAAACTTTCGACAATGCTCATGCTATCAAATCTAAAGCTCTAATTTTAAGCTAGCGAAACAGTGACAATGATCATAAAAGAAATTATTATTTCTATGATTATAATGCGATTATTGTAATAAATTATATACAAATTAATTACAATAATATTTGAAAAATAAATTTTTCATGTTTTATCAATTAAACATAACAATTTATTTTAGTTAATTTCATAAAATTAATTTAAAATTATATTTTTATTTAAGATATGATAAAATAATAAATAAATCGTAAAAAATATTTGCATTATTATGTACTTATTACATATAAACAAAAATTAAGCTTTATTTATTATTTATCTTCGATTTTATATATAAATTAAATGGAATCTCATACACATGATTATAATAATGCACTATATTGAAAGATAATATATAACAATGCATTTTGTGTTTAATTAATTATTGCAAAATATATATTTCAAACCAATATTTCCATAAAAGTTCATTGACATTATTGACTACATTTGATAGTTACGAAAAAATTTGCAACGTCGTAAATTAACCATTGTGAAGTTCCTATTACACAGTGAACTATCATTACAATCACAATAGACATTCAAACGAATAAATAAGTCATTTTTAAAGAGTGATAATATTTAATGTCTATATAGATATTATTATTAAAGATAACTTTTTATAGATTTATTAATAATAAAGCTTAATATAACATTATATATAATTGAAAAGTAGTATATACAATCACTCATAAAAGTTTTCTAAAAAAGAAATTTTTACTTTTTTACTACTCAAATAAAAATAAAATACTATAAAATTGCAAAATTATTATTTTATAAATTCAATATTTTTTTTTGCATCAATTACTAAAAATTATATGATTCCATTTATAAATACATAAATATATTATTTTTATAAAATCTTTATTCTTTTTTCATTTAAAAAAAAAATTAATTATACCAAATTATATCTCTTTGAAAATCATTCAATTATTGTCTGAATTATTTTTTATACATGTAATTTACAAATAATTTATAGATTTATAAATAAATTTGGACATCTTGTACATTATTGTCTCTTTTTTAAATTTTGAGTTTCTTAAGTTTCATGTTATGCAATGTTTCATGAATTTCAATTAGTAAATAAATTAACGAGCCTATTTTAATTTATTTTTATCACAATCCATTATATCATAGTAAATCTCTTCTCGCACGCAAATTTGAAAGTTGAACGTGCGATACTTGTTATATAAACTTATTAAGTCAAAACTAGAGCAAACTTGAAATTATCATTTCACGAAAGTTGCACCTATTGTTCCTGCATTGTTTGAAACTGCACCGCAGGACACAGAAGCTGGCCAATTCCAGTTTCTGCTTGGATTTGCTACGTCGCGACAATGGCCAGATTATATCGTAGATATCGCGTTTGAGGAACAATTATTATCGAAATTGTAACATTTGAAGGACCTTCGATCTTTAATCAACAATAGAAATTATAAAATTATATTTTAGTATTAGTTACATTATAAGATTTGCTCTATCAAATGCAATATAATTATTTAAAAATTATTTAGAATAATTTTTTTTTTATTTTAATATTAATTAATTTTGAAAAAAATTAGATTTAGCAATGTTTGGTATTTAGTATTTGTGAAATTATGAATGTTACAAACAATATTTTACAATAAATATAATTTGGAATCCATGTTAACACATAATATATAACATAACATAACATATATAATAAATTTAGTATTTGACACAATTTAAATAATCATGAACAATATTACCATGTATTTATATTTCTATTTTCTTCTCAATTCAATTAAAATCTCGCTGTAAAAAAAAATATTTTCATTAAAAATAATAAAGAAATTTTTAAATGTATAAATAATAAAAACAGAATTAAAATAAATTATAAAAAATACTTATAATGTTTCGAAATTTATTTCGTATAAATAAATCTTAAAAGACTTAAGGAAAAAGTAACGTTTTATAAAAGCATCCCTGTTCCACGGACACGATACGAGAATTCCTTGAATGCACCGTTCACGCGATATTTTAATACTTTTGTAGCTTGTCGTTCGTGCAAGTAAATCTTCCCTGTGATAAGCTCCGTTAGGAATCTCACCCCCGCGAAACATCTCCCGTTTATAAGAAATGTTTTCGAACTTTATGAGGTGATGCGAACGTTCGTCGTTGGAATGGATCGAAAATAGCTCTTTCTTTTTAAATAACAAAATCGTCGAGAAAAGCGAGGAAAGCGTCGTAAAACTTGCAATAAAAAAATAATCAAATATGAAAATATTATCGTCGAGATAATGCAACAAAAAAATTACTACCATGAATAATCTCATATTTTTCGATAATATTGTTTATGCTAACGAATGATTTAAAACGATCTATTTATTATATAATTTTCGATATATTAATTTTAACTAAAATTTTATTTACATATTAATTTATTATTTTGACTACTTTATTTAATTTTATGAAATAAACATATAAATTCTCATTTCACTGTAATTACAAGTATTTGAACCGTGAAACCGTTGTTATTAATTACATTTATTGATTTCAACCAATATATCAAGTAAAGCATTAATTCGATATACATATACTCCTATGATATCTCTATAATTTTCTGCCAATATTATATAGACGAGAAAATCAAAGGTTTATATCGTTCTATTAATAATTTAAATTTATTATGTATATATTTTAAATATACTTACATATATTTACATAGATTTTGCAATAACTTTGATACATCAAATGTAAGAAAATGCAATATTTTCTTTTCTATGTATAGATAAATTTTTAATAAAATACCGGAAGTTTTCTTTCTTATCTCTTTCCAACATTAACTTCTTCGTGCAAACAAACAAACAAATTCAACGAAGAAAACGAAGAAATAACATATTACGACTTTTAACACATTACTTTTGCTTTAATCTTTCATCATTGAAAATGCATTTCACAATAATATGAAATTTTCCTCATATATTATTATTATATCTAACATGTTGTTAACCTAAAAAGATTGAAAACAAGATTGATATAATATAGTTAATAGAAAATAATAATATATAATAATAATAACATATTATATGAATAATAATAACATAAAATAATATAATAATTTATATAATAAAAATATTCTCTTTCTTGTAGATTAATAATTTTGATCAAATATGCATATATCCACATACGTATGACATAACCTCTTAACGGATTAAAAGCATCTTCTAATATCTTATCATAATTGAATATCAATCTTAACTGAAAGCTCCCCAGACATGTTCGTTCGTACCGAAAAACCATTCAATTATTATTCAATTACAGACAGTGGGAATGGTTCCTCAGTGCTGCAAGCACGGTACCAGAATCGAGTGGAATCCAGCTGAGAAGCCGGGCCCGGTAGACGTCGAACGAGTAGGATTATTCGCCGTTGGATCGGGAGCTGGAGCCAGGACACCGGGGTCGGGGCCGGGGCCGGGGAACAATGTCGGAAACGACGAGGACGGTATGCCGAGATATGCAGGATATCGCGCAGAACTGCGATCCTTCGAGGTCGGGGCAGAGGCACGGTTATAGAGAGAGCCGGTGTGCGCGAGAGTAAAGTTAGATACATATCCTCCGGTTCCACTATCCCCACCATTCACGATCCCCCACTTTCGCCCACCAATACCCATGTACCACGCTACGTCACCAACACATCGACATCGAGGCGC
The DNA here is from genome assembly GCF_000469605.1 of Apis dorsata. Lineage (NCBI taxonomy): Eukaryota > Metazoa > Arthropoda > Insecta > Hymenoptera > Apidae > Apis > Apis dorsata. The sequence continues at coordinate 218,162 of NW_006263372.1, forward strand.
AAACCGAGAGAGAATACGTCTAAGTGTATTACCTCCGGGAGAGCGCACCGTTCCACCTAAATATGTAATAATATCTACCGGAGATACCGGCATTCCTCGACCTCGAGAAGAATTCGATCAAAATGTGTCGCGATACTCTGCTGGTATGCCAGGTGAGCTACGCGTTTCTCCCCGTCCCCTCTTGCCTCCTTTCCTTAGACGTTTACGCTTCCTACGTCTTCTTCGTCGAGTTTGCCCGAGTCATCCCCTCCCCCTCCACTCTTCCTCCCACTCGAGTTCTGTTCGAACGAGATCGGATGCGAGATCGGCGTCTCGCGGTGTCTCGACTATTTTGAAGGGTGGGAGTTTCGAGAGTTTTGCGGATATCGAGAGATTTTAAGAGAACTCGTTCTTTCAACTATTTTCGATTGTAATCTCGATTATTACAATGATCGATTATTTATTCTTTGTTAATTTCTAAAATGGAGAGAGTGAATGTTTGAGAGTTTGAGAGTGAAATTAAAAGAGGATTTGAAAGTTGTGTGTGAATGAATAAACAATTATTAAATTAATATTTTTTATGTGGAATCTTAAAAATTATTAGTTAACAAGAATAATACATTTGGTTGATTGGATTATTTATTTTTTCTAAACAATAAAAAATTTAATATATTTATACAAAAGTTTTATAATTGTTTGAAGCATTCTATATTTTATACATATTACAATAGAAGAGAATCGAATGAAATGAAATAGTATGAGATTAATTCGACATAGGATAGCAAAGAGATAGAATCAATTCTTCGAAAAATATATCACACGTTTCTTAACACCCTGTATAACTGCAGTAAACCGATTGGCAGCTTGTCAGTTCTCTTGGAAAACAATAGCGCATCGATGCAATTTTATCGATGTTACAATCGGCAGGCAAGTCGATACTCAAGTTGATAAATATCAACTACTTTCCTTCGGCATATTTCACAATGCACGTCCATCTCAAGTTTGTATTAGTATCGTTACTATTCGTATAATCGAATGCGTTCACCTTCGGTGCTAATTTTTTTAACACTATTTTCCAGATTATAGAGATAATTAAATTTTTCCTTGAAAATTTGAAATTTGTGCATTATTAGAGAGACGGTAAGGAAATATCTCATTTTGAATTTTTTTTTACAGCTCTGTTAAGGTATAATCTTTTTTTTTGGTTAATTTATTAGAATAAGGTTATTTGTTTCCACTTTATCAAGCAATATTACTTTTTTTTTATAAAAATTTTTGATTATAGCATATAAAAATGATTGAACAGGATTGAATCGAATCTAAATGACTTAATATGACATTCAAGAATTAAATCAATGCCGTTTCTTTTATTCATTCATTCTTTCATATTTCATATTTCATTCGACGATATTTCGTAATTTGCCTGAAGAATTTTATCCGACGTGTAAACTCTTCCTCCCTCCTCTCCCTCTCTTTAAAAAAGAAATAAAAAGTTGAAAAATAAAAATAGCTCACAATGTACGAGGATACGGAAGATGCATCCGATATAGACGAAGATTTTTTCAACGCGTTAGCGCTTCTACACTCGACGGAAGACGACAGCACAGAAAAACTTCGTAAAATGCTCGATACGTTCATCGAAAGAAGGTATGGATTTGACAAAACTTTGATGGCGAGGATGCCAAAGAAATTTTTGCAAAATACGAAAATCTACGGGAAATCAAACGAAAGATCGGAAACGTCCTCGCGGAAAAGGAACATCGCCTCGAAGAAAACCGGAAGTCAGTTGATTTTTGGAAATAATGATAACACGGCGACAGAGAATAATTGGAAACTGATGAAAATAATTGATACAACGGATGTTGAGGATTGCAGCGAGAAAGGAGACATCCCGAGAATATCCATTCCTGATGAAGGATCTGGAGATGGATTATTGTGCAAGGTTTTGGTGATATTTTAGTAAAGTAAATTATAAATTATAATATTGTACAATTTTAATGACATCCATCATTTTTCTCCTTTCTGGTTAATTATGTAATAAACATTTTTTTGTGAACAAAAGTTAGCTTGAGAGAAAGTGCAAGAAAGAGAGATATGTATGTATCTGGGATGTTAAAAATTTATTTCAAAAAATAATGAAAATTCTCTATATCAAAATATATAAATAAAAAAATGAGCTCCACAACATATCAAAATCAAGATTATTTTGAAAAAACTAAGTTCATTTTATATCTTCTGTTATTTACTGTATTCCATATTATTATAATATTGTGTATATGTAATATGTGTATTCATAATTTAAAAAAAACTCACTTTGTAATTGTTATTTATATTTCAGATGATCTTGGACTAAAAATCTATATACTTTAAAATCTACTTTAAAGAAATAAAATCTACAATATTCAATGTTATATAATAGAAATATTTTAACTTCTTTAGTTTCCAGTTTTTTTTTTTACTAATATTCCTATTATTTACTAATTTCGTAGTTTTTTATAAGTTTAAAATATCTCTTTTCCAATTTTTAAATTTATTTTTAATTTCATATTTTATTTTACAAGATTTAATACGTCTAATTTGATTTTTGCTTGTAACGAAAGATCTGTAACGGGGCAAAGCTAGGACCATTGATATTGTTGGAGTGTCAAGAATGTCAAGAAGTCTATCATCCCCTGTGCCATCAACCCCCTGTCGTCGATATCGACGTCTACGATCCAAGAATCGTGTGGAGGTGTAGAAAATGCATGGACACTTCTTCCGTAAACTCTGTCATCGCCTTCGATGAAAAGAAAGTGAAAAGGTCTCGTCTGACCAATGACGAGGGAAAACCCAAAGAAGCTTCCACAAAGATGAACAAGTTAGTGAAATTGAATGGAAATATGAAGAATGAAACTGGAATCGTTGATCAAACTTCGTCTGGTAAATTTATGTCATTGTTATGCACGTTTACACCACCTGTCAAAAGTTTGAAATCATATTTTCAATTCAATTAATCAAGTATCTCGTTTGTTGCTGATTTTATTATTAATTCTTTAACGATTTTTCAATAACGATTTTATTTATTTTACATCTTCTATTCGTTAATCGATATTATGGCTTCACTTTTTTTTAAATTTTTAGAATTTTTGTAGGAAATATGTAGGAATATATTTTGTAGGAAATGTATAACTGATTTCAAACTTTTGATTCGCAGTGTATAATTTTCTACTTTTAATTTTCGGATGTAATAGAGACTATTTGTAAATTTAGATGTTTTACAAAGAAACATTGGTGAAAATGCTATAATTGCAAAAAGTAATTTTCATTCAAATCACAAGACGAGGACATCATCGTCGAGTCAATTGAGAAAACGAATCGGTTCGAAACTTTCAGTCACACGTCCTATTATAAAATAAATATTATTTACTATGTATTAATAATACCAAGCATTTAAATTTATATATATATATATATATAATAAATACAAAAATAAATTCAATTCATCCAAGAAATTTCTCTCGTTGATCAAAAATACTTTATTAAAGCAAAATAATTAATAAAAAATTATATTTTAAATTAACTATGTAAAAATACACTTGATAAATTTTATCTACGCATCACTTCTAATTATATCTTTCATATGCAAAAATTTGTTAAAATTAAAAGAAAATAACGATCACCAAAAAAAAAAAAGCAATAATTCAACACACCTAAGAGTAGGTACATGCACATTAGGTTTTATTATTTAATTACATATACATGTACAATGGAAAACCCATCTCCAAATACGTCTATTCTTTCAAACAAATCCACGCAGTTACACACTACATAACTTCATTCTAAACACTTCAATCACAGTGGTACAGGGTAGTATCTTATTTAAGCCGATTACAGATGTTGCTCGTTACATTAAACCATACCAACAAGCCTTTCGAAAGTGAACTTAATAACTGAAATAAAAAGACGTGGTTTCATCGCCTCGTTCATTCAACCCCTCTACTTTTGCCTCATTTATAAGATGTATCGTATCTGTCATCGTCAGACGTATCGTTCGGTTTTCTCACTTCTCTCTATTAAGGTCAACCGAGTTCAATTACCTTCGGCAGCCATGCCGAAGTTTTAGTCGATGCTCGATCACTTTCGCTCTAATTGACTTTCGTGCGTATATGCCAGTGAAGATCGAGCGTAACACACGTGAAGCGCCATAAGATTGCACAGAAGTGCAACACCTTTTGCTTCATAACGAATCTTTCGTTTCGTATTGTCGTTCGATATATTAATTCTTTCGTATACGAGATGTACATTATCGTTCATAAGTGCTCGAAGATTTTTAAACTTTTTTTAATGATATTTTTATTTATTTTTTAAGAACTGATTATATTATATATAGTTATACGTGAAATATATTTAATTAAAAATATAATAAGTTAACCTATTGTTTACACGAAAGTAATGTTTTTGTTATTTTTTTGCAATCTATTATTAACGATTTTGGACGATAATGTATTTATAAATGGAAAAAACATATAATAACGAATGACAAAATACGAAAGGATTCTATATGACCCAATTCTATTGATATTTTCGTGACCTAATCTTGTCTTACACAATTCAATCGTGAATATATACCAATGTAGATTAGATTATTCAAAATATATATTTTTTTTAAATAATTCTATCATCAAAATGCAGAAATTATAATCGAGAAATTTAAAAAAAAAGTTTAATTTTTTAATGTTACAAATAGTTATAAATTTTTGTAAGATGGCGACTTCACGAGATCAAGATCCCACAAGAACAAAAATTCTGAATTCTGTAATGTTATATACCTACAATCCAAAACGAAATATCATGCAAAAATAATTGGTGAGAAATCTCGAAGAAAAAAATATAAATAAATTATTGCTAATTTTTTAAATATTTTTATATAATTAGGTACTATAAAAGACATATACGTATACTTTGAGAAAATGTACTATACAAACATAAAAGCGTTATCATACAATTTGTGCCGATTATCACAGAATTGTCAATCGTTTAAATGATTCATACATCGAGAAAGAGAAAATTGATGAAACACACACTTTTCAATATGTCGCGAATTACAAGAATAATTTCATTGATTCTTAGGAGTCGAAGTTTCGAGAATTCTGTAGAATCGATATGCTGTTCGATAACTTCGACACTTATTGCTAATTCAAATCTTCAATCGAATCTACAAATTTTTTAAATCATTTTTCATAAAATTCAACGAGAAAAAAATATATACGTACATCTTATTTGTAAATAACTGTACAAGTAAAATACGGATTCACAAATAAATTTTGTTATTCTTAAAAATATATATAGCTCAAATATAATTCTAAAAATAAAGCATAGAGAAAATATTTTAGTTAATTTCATTGTAGTTTCTCTCTAGTTCTCTCTTTAGTTATTCTGAAAATGTTAACGTGTTATCATGATAAAAGTTTCCTAACTTCCTTTATCGTTATTACGACAAATTCAACCTTTTTAAATACGAGATCCTTAATACCCGCTATAAATTGTGTGGTCGAGTAGTTAAAAGCTCATTTCGAAATTACTATAATGTGCGTGCATGCATTAGAGAAATTAAATGAATAATATATATGTATATACGTCTAAAATCTCGGAGAGAGAAGATATTTTTCGTATCCTCTTTCTTAAGCTTTAAATACAAATATAAAGGAATATTCTAATCTAAATGACCATTTTTTGCTATATTTTTGGCACGTGAAAAAAAAATATACATTAATAATTTTTATATTGATTATATTGATTTTTTTTTAATATTTTCTTTAAGTTTGAATTTTTTTTAAATTTATTATCATCAATATAAAAGTTGCTATATTTGCATAATGTGGCATATCTGTGGCGTAAATAAAATATTTATTTTTTTCTTATTCTAAAAAAATTCGGGTATTTTTCAAACTAGATTAAATAACACAAAATAATGTTGTTAACATAATGTCTTTTTATATTGCCAATAATTCAATTTTAATTCAAAAAATAACAAGACCTTTATATTTTTTTATATGCGTATTAAAAACGCATATTTGAAAAATATCGAGAACTGCCAATTTGAAAATGCCATTTTGAGCAAAATTCTCTTCATTCTCTTCATTTAAGTCTAATTTATAACAAATTCACATATATATCAAATGTATTATAATATGTTATGCAAATATTTTAAAAATATGATCCAAAATTAAAATTTTTAATCTTCTAGGTTAGAATATTCCCTATCATCGATTGTTAACTTTCGTCAATTTCACTATTATTTGCAATAAAAAGATTTTTTCACTGTCTTTTCAGTATTTTAAATTGTATATATGTAGCATTTGCTTTATGTACATAAGGAGCAAAGTGCAATAATATGAATTTTTTTTAATATATGTATGTATAATCATTATAATCATACTATATACATACATATATGGTATGGTATCACTCTGCTCCAGAACCTAATTTGAACTACTTTACATAATAAATCTGTTGTTCGAACGGCGCAAGGTGACGTACAGCCTAATTCATGACAGTGATATCGTGCCAAATGGCCGACATCAATTAAATAAAGATTCTGACACATGTCAAGGTTGACTCAATATTGCATCTCATCAGCGCATCATGCTCTGACATCGAACTACAAACTACACACTACTTTACATAAACCGTTCTAGATCAGCCACGAATTAATCGTTCGTTGAAAATCGAACGCGATTTTATATAATAAGTTTTAATAATAATAAGTTATGTACAAGCTTTCTATAAAATCATTTACCGAGGTGAACAACAAGTGGATACAATTTATTATTATTTAAATGTATGTATTAATCTTTTGTATATATTTGTAAATATACAAGATATTTCGAGATGAAAATTTTGATTAATTGTTTGGAAAAAATTTTGAACAAATAATATTATATAAACGTATATTTATAATACACGTTCTATTTGTAATTGTCGCTATAAAATTTTTAATAATTGTTCGAATAATAATGTAATAAACTTTAATATACTTATGCAATTATTTCTTGTGTAATTTAATACTATGAAAATATAAAATTAATCTATTAACGTCAATATGAAAATTTATAATACGATATAATTCAATTCAAAATATTACAAAAATTAAAATTTATTTATATTGATTATACTTGTATGATTAAATGAAGAGCCTAAAATGTATAGTAAAATTATTGATTTATCATAATCATAATGATCTCAAATTATTACAATAATATTCAGATCGATAGATAAATCTTTCAATTTAAACATTATGCAAGCAATTTGATAAACATATATAAATTGAAAAAATATTTTGTTACTGATATTATTTTTATTAAATACGTAACAAATTTATTACGATTTTTATAAATGATTAAATTTTCCTAACCTAAACATAAATATTGAAAATAGAATTCTTTTATGTAAAATTATTATATTATTTAAATTTCCAAACAAAAAATCAAATAATTATCACATCTTTTTTTAAATCTCTTGTACATTATATATACATTATAAAATGAACTATTTTTGCGATTGTCTTTTAAGACAATGTACTAATATAATAATACATATATAGCAGTGTATATTTTATCTATGTGCATCGAATAGCAGATAGTTATAGATATAGAAACTCGTTTAATTTTGAAATATATTCAGATCAAATAAAATTATAAACGAATATCATCATAAAAATAGTTAAGAATATCAGAAATAAGTGATTCATTAAAGATATTCTGTTAGATTTAAATCTATGGATCATCATGGATGAGATGATGCCAATGACAGATACATCATAGTATCTTTAATACATCACTTGGCACGGATTTTAATGTTTGGTGTCGATCAATTAATTCATAATAATTCGCAATTATTTCTATATAACGAGTATAAACGCTTGATTTTACAATGGAATCATCAAGATATGTTTGATTGTATGCGATTTACGTTTTTTATATGCTTCTGAACACTTGAAAACTGAATTTAATGATCATTTTATGTATTCCAACAAAGGAATTTTGCTTAATAGTTTATTGTAAATGTATACAGAGAAACATAGATGATTGTATGTTATCAAAAAAATATTAAAAACAATGTAAAAGAATAAAAATTTCTTATATGAAAATACATGCCATGTAAATACATACATTTTTTTCTTAAGAACATGATGATGATTTTGTTCATCTGTTGTCCTTTTAGCGTTATATATAATGTCAAGGATTTATAAAACTAATTCCAGTAACTATAGCAGTGTGCTTTATCACAAATATTCTTTTTTCTTATTTAATGTTTTGTGTGAAATATTAATGCGAATACCTTTAAAGAGAACATGAATTTGATTATAAAATTTAATATAAATAGTTATTTGAATTATCTTCGTCAATTTGCTCCGTGATTTTTGGACGTAACACATTCATGCTTTGGTCAAGAATATATGTATGTCATAAGATAATTATAGATTTCTGTTTGAATATCCTCGTCTATTTTCATTGTAATTATCGAAATGCCAATCGAAATGCCAATCGTATTGCACTTAAAAACTTGTATGCTACATATATAAACATAAACAATAATCATATTCATAACATAATATTGCTATAATCCATGTATTATGTAACTATCAAATAATTTATTTCTTTTTTTTTTTT
>NW_006263372.1:226820-235234 GCF_000469605.1 Apis dorsata
TGGTGCATAAAATTTCTTTTCTTCATTTTTATATAATATGCGATTCCATGTANTTATCCAAACACAAAATATATTGATGTTATTACAACTGTACAATAATGAATAATATTTCTACTTTATCTTAAATTATTACGTACATTTATTCCATGAACGTATCCTCATTAAAGACGAAAGACACGTTAATGTAAATGCATCCTACATGCTAACAATGCGTCAAATAGTCCGACGTAATAATGATGATATTTTAAAACAGATAAAAAAAAGAGATTTATAAAACGACTAGAAATAATTACCGACTAGATTTCTCACTTTGTAAAGAACTTTCAAAAAAACAATTTATAATTTATAGATAAATTAGTCATTCTTAATTTATAGCTAATATGTCACAATTCTTTATTTTATGCTAATACTAATTCTTTCCTTATTTAAATTGAGACATAGAAATTAAATATGAAATTCCATTATTCTAAGTTTTTATATTGAATATTGTTTGTATGTAGGATACATATTTGTCTTGTATCACTACAAGTTTCCACTACCTAAAAGGCCATTAAAGATTTTTTTTCTCATTGCCTGGGAAGATACCAGTGCCATACTTTGGAAGCGCTAGATTTTTTAAAATTTTTTTTTTATCTTTTATCTTTAATTGTGCTTTTTCATACGAGAACTATTGAAAGATGACTTATAATAAATATAATAAATAAATCATTAATGATTAAGAAATACTAGAATAAAAATATCTTAAATTTTTGCATTATGCAAAGTATACATTGAATAAAATGAGTATTATTACATCAAAATTCTTAATAATAATGCTAATAAAAAAGATATTGTGCTTTAAACTGTGTATCCACCAAATATATAAAATATTTTTTATAAATATAATAAAGAGAATCTATTTAAATAATATATTTAATCAAATAAATATGTGTCAAATAAATATTTTTAAAAATATTTTTAAATATAAATTCAATAAATATAGAATTATTCAGCTTAAGTTAAAAAAAATTATAACAATTTTAATATAAATTTTATATTTGCTTTTTTTTTAATGAGACAATTTTTTTAATATTTGATTTTATTAAATTTTTGATTTCATTCATAATATATAAATATTTACAAATAATATTAATAAATATTTACCAATCAGTGGATACTCAGTTATATATAATATGTAATATTATTTTCTTTATCATTTTTGGCAATAGCACTTCCAGACAGTGGCAGTAGGCACTTTGATGACAATAAAAAGATAATAATGAGTACAAAATATTACAAGTTAATCCACCTTTAAGGAAGGTAAACCATTTCCAACAATCAATTGCTCCTTGGGAAAATCTAGAATTACGGTCACATGAAAACCCATATTCGCAGAAGCAATCACATATTCACATAAGGAAAACCAGCTAAATGCTATTAAAAAAAAGATTATAATAGGTTTTATATATATCGGTTTTATATATACTTTATACACATCATTACAATTAAGTTTAATTAAAAAATATAATTTTTCTTACCTAGATCATGACATAATAATCTGTGTTTTAGGAAGAAAATAATAAGTCCAACAGTACTAACAAGACTAGTTATAAAAAGTGCCTGTTTGTACTGAAGACTTTGTGCATTTGGTGTTATGAGACGACCTAATCTTACTGCTGTTAACATATATGTTAAAGAACTAATCATAAAGGCAATGAAAATTTTTTCATGCACAGCTAAAAAATAAATAATATTTATCAATTTCTATAATTATGAATTATAGAATTAATTATGTTATTAAAGTAATACTATAGTTTTAATTAATATTATATTATATTATATTATATTAGTACTCACAATAATTTTCTCTGTTAGAAATATATGTAACACCACATAAAGCTGCCACTTCTGCAATGCTTAACCAATAACATAGATTTAAAAGTCTACATCCCATGATTTTAGATGGTACATCTTCAATTGTCTTGAGTATTTTATAATAATATGAATGATATACACTAGCAATAATTAGACGAGGACCTATATGTAATGCTATACTTATGCGCCATAAATATCTTTGAGGAGATATACCAGTAATAGCTGAGATTGATGGAAGTACATTATAAACCTAAAAGTAAAAATATTTTAAAAAATAATAAATTAAATATATTTAAAATAATTTAAATAATTTAAAAAATAATAAATATATATATTTTACATACTCTACAATGTGTTTCATGAATATCATCTTGTTGGAAGATATATGCAGTAATAAAACACACTAAAAGTGTAACAAGAGGTAAAGATACCGTTGCTATGCATAATTTTTTGAATGATATTGCCACATGTATGGAACTTTTATTGTTTCCCACATTGTTTAATTCCATTGTGAAATTATATAATAAAATTTGGCATTTAAGCACAAAATAAAAGGATTTAAAGGTATAAGATCTAAATCAGTCTACATTAGGATTATTTGCACCTTTCAATTTTTATTAAAAATATTAAAAAGTTTCTTTAAAAATTTCATAATATGCCTGTAACAAAAAATGTTATATTAGTAAAATGAAAAAACATTATAAAAATGTATTAAAATATAATCTATATTTTATTTTATTCCCATATATTATTTTATAACATATATATCATTACTATATAAAATTCACACTATAATATTTATTAGAATATTAAACAACTATGATCAGTATTAGTACATTAAGTATTAGTACATTACAATTACATATTCATCAAAAGTTTTATTTATAATAAACATGTTATTTATTATGTATTTATTTCATTTTTTATTAAATAATTAAAACAAATATGTTATATTAAAACGCATTTATGAAATAAAATAAAAATATTTTTCCAAAAGCAATCAAAACTGCAATATATTAGATCTTTGTTTATAAATTTCATACACAAAATAACAAACATATTTAACTTAATTACTCTATTTTCAGAATTGATTTTGTGGATAACCTACTTTTTCTATTTATAGCAAACAAAGGCACTGTCACGGGTAACGCGATGTTCGTGACATTTGCCTGGAAGTGATTTATTATCACATTTAACACTTTTACACAGAATTTATAACTATGATTGAATTTTATTTATGTTATAAATTGATACGAAATTTTATTAATTAGTTAAAAACTTGCCAATAAATATTTTCTTTTTATCTTCTTTTCTTTAAATTATATGAGATACTTTACTAAAATGGTTATATCTATGTAATAGCATTAGATTTAACAGTTAGGTTGTTAATTGATTTAACAAATAATTAAAATCTTATTTCTTGTTTAAAATAGTAGAAATGTTTCGAAATTCAAATCAGTATAAAAGATAAACAGAATATATAATATATACGAACAATTAAATAACTTTCCAATAGTATATATAAAAAAGAAAGAAATTTAATAGCATGTCATAATTTCGAATGAATAACAATTTATTCAAATTAATATTCTGTTAACAATGATTTGTTCATTCATATTCATTTATGATCTTCATGCAGAAAATCAAGAGAATTTACCTTATTCCTTGTGTATAAACGTATCGTCTGCTAGTTTGTGAATTTCTGTTCAAAGAAATGCCATCTATGGTCTGTATAAATGTTTCTAATGCATGTATTTCATATTAGCGCCAACTTCAAATTTTTTTCGTTTTTAAAAAAAATGAACTTACGAATCAATTATTAAAAATTATTACACTAAAAATTAAAAAAATAATAGATAAACTATAATAAAAATTAAAGCAAAAATTAAAAAAGGGGATAACTTATAAATTGTAAAATAATTTTTAATTTTATTAAAAATATAATTACAATTATCCTAATTAAAGATCTATTATATTCAAACTCTTTCACGTGGTTCTTCTTCCATTTCGTATTCAATTTCGACTTTTGGACGGGTTTTCTTTTGTAATTTTGCTTTTTTGATAATTGATTTCTTTGCTTTTTTATCTAATATAGATACTGTATCCTATAATAAAACAATAATTTTAGAAAAAATTGAATTATAAATAAGAATAAATATAAATTATTATATCATATAATATTCATTACTTCAATATCGCTCGTGTCAGATATAAAATTGTCAGACAATTCGATTTCCTCTTTATGTCCTGAATCACTATCCTCATCCTATTAATAAATCAATTAATATATATTCATGTATTAATAGAATACGAAAAATTACAATCTATATTTAAATGAAGAACATAAATTACCATAGATACTTCTTCAATATTAAAATCATTGTCATCATCTTCTTCATCAGTTTCTGCTTCTACAAAATAAGGTTCATTTGTTTCTCTTTCTCTTTCATCTGCTTCCAATTGTAATTCTACCTCTCTCTCAATTTGTAGTTCTTTTTCTTCTTCTTCTTCTTCTTCATTTTCAACTTCACTTTCATCTTCAACTTCTACAGCTTCTACAGCTTTGTCAAATACTTTTTGTGGAAAATTGTAAATATCATTATACTGAAAAAAAAATTATGTAAGTTTCTTAGACTCATTTGAAAAATACTTATATAAATAATTATAAAATAAAAAAAATATTTACCATGCCTTGTTTTAATCTCTCCATTAATTGTTTTTCTATTGATTTTTCTAATCTTGCAGCTATAAGAGCTTTTTCTTCCCTACGTCTTTCTCTTCTTTCAATTTTCCTTTGAATTGGTATAATTTGTTTTTGCCTTCTTAATCTTATTTTTCTCATACGTATGAGATATTGTGTAATTTTCACAAATCTTTGTTTACATTTTGCTTTTAAAAAACCAGGCCAATAGAGCAAATTTTCATTAATTTGATGTATTGCTTTTTCAAAATTCCTAGATAGCTTTACCTTTTCCCATGCATTTCTTGGAAAGTGTACTCTGAAAAAAATGTATGTTATAGTTTATTATAATTTTTAGAAAATTTAATTTTTTATATTACATAATAAATTTTTACCTTTCTGCTGTTCTCATATATAAATAAATTATACCATTTTCTTCCCTAATTGTTGCATATTGACTATTTGCAAGAGGACATGATGCTCTACTGCATAATCCCGTAAGATTATATTCGTTACGACAAAACTTCTGTGTTTTAGTACTACAAAAATGAAGTATAACATTAAAAATTATTTATGAAAAATTATTTTTGTATTTTCCAATTTATACGTACTTTACTTTGAAAGAACAAAAAGATTTATTAATAACACTCCATACAACCTAAAACAATTTATTACATAAAATATCAATATTTAATATAAATATAAATAATATACTCACATCGTCGTGTTGCATTTTGTCTTATATTTTATAAATATTATATAAAAAACATACACGTGTTTCAAAGATTTTTTAACATTATAGGTTATATTGAATCTAAATTAAATGGAACACTGTGTGACATCTAGCGGTAAATTGATAAAATCTTAGAAAAAAAAAATTATGAGAAAAAGATAGAATAAAAATTACGAAATCAGCGTTATCTCTAAAACCAAAATGAAACCAAAAACAAAGGTAGAGAAAAGAAAGAAAAACACAAAAAACAAATAATAAAAAAAGACAGAGATAGAATAGAATTGATTGTTAATGCCATCTTTTGAATAAATATTTCAAAAATATTTTTCAATATTCGATACAATAAGGTACAATATTTAAGAAATGATGTTGCCAGCTAAGTCTTATGCCATTTCTATTCTTTTTTTGGATGTGTTATTCTTTCTTATCTTATATCATTTATGGTACTCTAAAGATGGCGCTGATTCCCTATCTCTGTTTTTTTCTCATTATTTGTTCTCCTTATATATGTATTTATTTCTGACATGTAAACGTAAAGTACAAGATGTCATTTAAATATATTTTCTTAATTTTTCTTTCAAAATTATAATGTTTAAAAAAAAATAAAATAAATATAGTCTTGTTATCATTTTTATGTAATTTAATTATATCTATATACACAATATATTAAATTCAAATATAATTAATTAAAAAGGTGATATAATACCCATTATCTCCATTACTGCTAGATCAAAAGATCTGAAAAAATTTTAATATATTTTTATTATCATTTTATTATTATCAATATATATCAAGACAACAGCAAGTTGCATAAACTCACTTGGAATTAAGTTGATCACCTGGAATGTAAAATGGATTACATACAGCATTAGAATAAGCTGCATGTAATTTCTTAAAAATCTGTAAAATATAAATCATTATCATTTCAAATTTAATATTAAATAATTGAAAAAAACTTACCACTTTTACATCATTATCTCTCAGAGATATGTTTGATGAATGTAATACAATAATAAATTTGATTTTTGTATTTGTGACATAACCATATCTGCAATTGAAAAGTGAAATATTTTGCATAAAATATAATTCATTTTTAAATTACAATATATATTATATGTACATTTTATATTCTTCTGTAGCGTATAATAAGCCTAAATATAGATCTCGTATATCAATAGTAGTTTTATTTCCTACGTTTAATTTTTCCTCTATAATGTCAATTGATGTATGAACTTTGCAATGAAATTGTAATGCTGATGATTCATCTATACATCTAATATATTTAGGAGAATTCTGTAAATAAGTTTGAAATATATTTAATATTGTAGTATGTGCATTATTAATTATATCATTTATTAGTTAATATTATTTTTAGCTTTTCGTTCACTATAACCTCAAAAGATGAAAAACTATATAATTACATCTTTTCCAATTACAGCTACACAAACTGCCATATTTATAAGTCTTATAAACTTAAAACATTATTATCCGTAATAAAATATAAAAATGTTTAATACACAAATTAAAAACTGCAATATTTGAGAATTATTTTACACATAAATAATGTTTAAACTTCATAACTTCATAGGCTATACTGTCATATCTAACAAATACTAAGATTTAATTATAAAAATATATATGTATTTATTAATAAAATTATTAATTATATAATATACTATGAAATATTACATGGTCTTAATAAAATCATTAAGAGATTTTATATTTTTGAATAAAATAAAAAATTTCTATTTAATTTTTTAAAATAAAAACAATGAAATTAATTGAAAAATAAAGTTTTGAATAAATTTTTTATTTTTATTTTATATTCAAATATAATAATATAAATATAATATATTAGGGTTTTTCATAATATCTTTTTTTTAATGTCCTATATTTGCGTAACATATATAAAGCTTCTAGTTCTTTAATAACAAAATCACCATGTGCCAACATTTTATCAATTTTTTCAGGATCACGTTCTTCTTTATTTTTTTCAAAAACTTTCCTTACATTTTTTCTAAAAAATTCATAACCTCTTGGATAATCTCGACCCATATACAAGAGCTAAAAACATTGATATAAATATTATTATATATATAAAAATAAAAGATACATCTAAATATTATACTTTTTGTTATTTATTATATATTTTATATTTTGTTTTAAAATAATATATTTCGTTTTTTAATAATAAAAGTCAAATTGAAATACATATTTTATACCGTCTTGTATAAATTGATGACTTTTGTACGTTGAGACATCGAAACAATTATATTTAAATATTTTATCAATCAATCAACTGTGTTATGTAGTTATTATAATAACATATATGTACATAATGTTAATATTTCATATATAGATATTATAATATTAACATAAACAACAAATTTTTTTATTAAAAATAATTGTTGTTACACATGCAGATATACATACGTAAACTTTACTTATCTATAAAACATATATTTTATCTTTAAACGATGCTGTATAGTTATACGTTAACAAAGTACTTTGGCTTATATAAGGAAACAAAACTAACAAGAAAATCGTTATTAATTAGAAGATTTAATAAACCTAAAAAAATCATATATTGCCGCGATGTATTGCGCAGTCGTAGTATTATATCATTATAATTACAAATTCAAAATTTATTTTTTTATGAACTTATTAAAAAATAGTTTTTTTTAACTGAGATACATTTCATGTCATAAAATTAATTGTTTATTATGTTTTTAATTTCAAATCACATAAATCTCATTCTAAAGATAATTTAAAGATAATAATAAGTATAAATGTCAATTTTATATTTGTAATTATATTTTTTAAATCATTTTCTTAATAATTCTTAATAATTTCTAAAATATTTTATATTTTCTTTTTATTTTTTAAAAAAAAATAAAATATTGTTTATATATATATGATAAATTTTAATTACATCTATAAATATAATTTTACATTTTATTAGTCTTTATTATAAAATATGAAAAATAAAAATTCATATGAAAAATAATTTTCTCAAGTTAAATTACTTATTATCTACAATCAAATGCAATTCAAAATAAGAGATTTTATAATAAAATCTAATGATATGCAAAATGAAATAAATTATTAATTATAAACATTAAATTTTTTATGAAATATATATATGAA
>NW_006263372.1:235732-236163 GCF_000469605.1 Apis dorsata
AATAATTTAAATGAAGAGTTATTATATAAATCATATATATATATATATATATATATATTGAACGAGTAATAAGTATATTACTGTAGAAATATATTTTTAAAAAATCATGAAATCTCAAACATCTCATTTAATGGTAATATTCTTATCAGTTTACGAACGTATATAAAGTTCGACAGTGAAGAGAACTGAGTCACTGAGATTTTATTAAAGTGTATGTGTTTAAGTTCGACACTTTGAGATGATCATAATATTTTGAAAAAATTATATTCAAAAGTTCTTTAACCGTTAAACAAATTTCTTTCAAAATCATTCAATATTTTAATTGAGTTAATATATTTAGAAAATTTATCGTGAAAATCAATTACTGCAAGTAAGTAGAATGATTGATCTATACATTTTTTTTTTTTTAGATATTTACTTTTTTATTTAAA
>NW_006263372.1:237040-238768 GCF_000469605.1 Apis dorsata
ATATTTTAAATATTTATAAAAATATAAAATATTCTTTAATTTTAATTTATAAAACGATTGTTTTTAATTCTAATTATTAATAGTAATTAGAAATTTTGTATATTTATTTTTTAAATTACATATTTCAACTATTTAAATTATTTTTTAAATATTTTTAAAAATTATAATTAATAATATTAAAAAATATTATTTTATAAAATATTTTATAAAATTTGTAAAAATTATTTTAATATAAAAAGTGATCATTTGACAAATAATTTTTTTTTCATAATAGTCTCTAACTAAATTAAATTGTT
Source organism: Apis dorsata (assembly GCF_000469605.1). NCBI lineage: Eukaryota > Metazoa > Arthropoda > Insecta > Hymenoptera > Apidae > Apis > Apis dorsata. Next base: position 237,337 of record NW_006263372.1, read on the forward strand.
TTATTATTAGTAATAATTTAATCAATAGTATCTAATATAAATCATAATGTTAATAAAATTGTAAAATATCAAATATCTAATTGACAATATTTTTATTTTTTTACAGAAAATAAAAATGTATATTTTTACATATACTTTTATATTATTATTGTTAGGTAAGATAATGATTTTAAATTTCTTTGTTTAATTTCTATTATAAAATTATATTAGAAAATATAAATAATCATTGTTTTTATCAGGAGTGTCTTACATTGTGGCTATAGAATCTCCAACATTTAGCAAGACTTATACAGTAAAAGGAACTTTATATATTCCATATGCAGAAATCCGTGAACCATTTTATGCGTGGTATGATGGCACACGTGGATCTAGTAGAATTGATTATTATGGAGGTAATTTAGATATATATTAATATGAATGAATATTTTTTTAAATAATAAAATTGATTAAATATGGTTCAATTAGGAATGGTGAAAACTTTCCAATTGTCTCACAAAGGAGAATATGGAAAAAGTATAAAAATTGCTCCAATTACCACAGAATCTGCTATCAATGAAGAAACATGTCTTGAAGTAAATGGTACTAAAGAAATAAAAATACAACCTCAAGTTATTATACCAGATACTACTAGTATGCAGGTAAAATAATATTTTTCATTTTTTTTTATATATTTAAATTTAATTAATATTATTAATATTTAATTAATATTAAATTTAATTAATATAAAATTAAATTTTATTTAGTGTATTGGAGAGGAAATAGTTAATGGATTATTATGTGAAAAATGGAGATTGGAACAACAGATTGATGAAAAGATAAATAAATATACTCTTTGGATAAGATATAAGGTAATTATATTTCTTTATCTTTATATATTTTTATCATTTATTTTTATTAATTGAATATATCTAATTTTAAAATTAATTACAGAAATCTCCACATTTACCTAATTTTAAAGAACCAATTCCTGTGAGGTATGAAATGAGAGGATTTAATAGTCTTTTGGGCTCTCACTATGATCATTACTATTTAGATTATGATTGGTACTCATCTGATATACCTAACTCAGAAGTATTTGAAATTACAACAAGTAAGTAAAATTCTTTTCATTTGTTAACATAAATTTCATTTAAATATATTTTAATTATGAAATATATACTATAAACAGATATGACATGTATTGGTTTTCCTGGACCTGGAGACAAACATATATATACATTTAATCCTATGCGTGAATTTGTTCATAATTATGACACACATGTAAATGAGGCATTTGAAGATTTCAAAAAAATTCATAACAAAAAATATAAGAATCATACAGATCAATTGATGCGTAAAGAAGTATTTAGACAAAATTTAAGGTAAATATTGCGTTTATATATATATATATATATATATATATATATATATATATCACATAAATTATATAATT
>NW_006263372.1:238804-239128 GCF_000469605.1 Apis dorsata
AAAATATTTATAGATTTATACATTCAATTAATCGAGCTAATAAAGGCTACCAATTAAATGTTAATCATTTAGTAGATCATACTGAGTTAGAATTAAAAGCTTTACGTGGTAAACAATATAGTAAAGGTTACAATGGAGGGCAACTTTTTCCTTATAATGTTGAACAAGAAATAGCAAGTATCCCAGATAACTTAGATTGGAGACTCTATGGTGCTGTTACTCCTGTTAAAGGTTTGTGTCTTATTTTTTAAAAAAAAAATTATATAAAATATTTTAATTAAAAAAAATTTTAATTAAAAAAATGTTCAATGTTTCAAACCAATA
>NW_006263372.1:239147-249687 GCF_000469605.1 Apis dorsata
TTTTTTCAATTAAATAGATCAATCTGTTTGTGGATCTTGTTGGAGTTTTGGCACAACTGGTGCAGTTGAAGGCGCGTATTTCATGAAGTACGGTAAATTAGTGCGTTTATCTCAACAGGTAAAAAAACTTAAAATATAATTAAATATAAATATTATAAATAAAAAAAATATTTTATTATGATATTCCATGATTATAGGCACTTATTGATTGTTCATGGGGTTTTGGAAACAATGGCTGTGATGGTGGTGAAGATTTTAGATCGTACCAATGGATCATGAAGCATGGAGGTTTGCCTACAGAAGATGAATATGGTGGTTATCTTGGACAAGTAAATAGATTTTAGATACAACTATTTTACAGACAACATCAACATAGACATATATAATTAAAGATAAATAAATTTTTCATTATCTTAATGATATATTTCTTATCTATAACGATGATCTATATTTCTTATCTATTTTAATAAAATCTTAATTTAAAAATTTAATAACTTAAAAAATTAATTATCTTAATTAAAAAATTTTGAAAATTATTTTCAATTATTTATCTGTTTAGGATGGTTATTGTCATGTAAATAATATTTCAATGATAGCAAAAATTACTGGTTATGTAAACGTAACATCAGGCGATGCTAATGCTTTAAAAATTGCTATTGCAAAGCATGGTCCAATTTCAGTTGCAATCGATGCATCTCATAAAACATTTTCATTTTATTCTCATGGAATATATTATGAACCAACTTGTGGTAAGTAAATATAACATTTTCTAAATATTTTATCAAAAATAATAAAATATAATATAATAAAATTTTGTAAAATTTTTATAAAATAATAAAATTTTGCTTATAGGTAATACAGAAGAGTCGCTAGATCATGCAGTTTTAGCTGTCGGCTATGGCAAAATAAATGGAAAGGATTATTGGTTAATCAAAAATTCATGGTCAAATTACTGGGGTAACGACGGATATATTCTTATGTCTCAAGAAAAAAATAATTGTGGTGTATTAACAACTCCAACATATGTTACCATGTAAAAAAAATAACCAATATTATTTTTATGTTTTTAATGTAAAAGTATATGAAAAAGTTTAAGTTTTAAGTTTTTATAAAAATCACAGGTTTATATTTTTTTTTTAAATATGATATTTAAAAATTGATATTTTATAATTATTTAGAAATATAAATGTATGCTATAAATATAAAAAAATAAATTGTTCAAAGTATATGTTATTTGAATAATATGAAATTTTAAAACGTTTATATGTATGTGAATTAATATTATTTAAACATAAACAAAATGATTTTTATTGAAAATCTTTAGTATTTAAAAGCGGTTTTATAATTTTTGTTTTCTTTGTTTCTATTACTAAAATGGTTCAATAACAAATGATGTAAAAATACCATAAATTTTGGATTAAAATTTTATACAATGTAAATACAAATTGCGTACAATTGCAATTTGTTAATTCGCAAAGTAATATTTACTTGTTATAAAAAGCATAAAAGAACATAAAGAGCTACATAATTAAACAATATCATGTTCTCATTTGAAAAATACTACAAAAAATAGATAAAATTATACACAGACAATTCTATGACATTAATGTTAAACTATTGTTTATGTGTTGGAAAGCCTGATGCCGGAATTATAATAACAATTACTTACAAAAATATATGTAATTTCAATAGGCACAGTTTGCGTAATACAATTTTTTAAATTGTTATAAAATAATTATATACTGATAAGTATATACTGAAAGAGTTACATTACTGTGCGTTTAATATAATATAGAATTGAATATTTTTTAAGATACAATTGAAAGAATTATTACATAAATCAAATTGAAAATGTTTAAAACATAAAAATATAATTTAATTAATTTTTCGATTGTATGAAAACTTTTGCATGATAATATTATATCATTTCTTTTATCATCAATTCTATTCAGATTTCATTTAAATTTATCATAATTGATCAGTGTAATATGTAATTATCGATTTAACGTAATAATACATTTACTTAAGAAAATTAATTTTTCAAAAAATATAAATAATACATTTAAAAGATGAAACATTTTTGTTCAGAATATATTTTTAAAAAAATTAATTTTTAATGAATTCCATTATTTAATATAATCTTCATCTTCTTGTGTTTTAAATCTAATACATCATTTTCAATCAAAAAATCATATTGCATATTACATATTAAAAAGTAGTTTTCGTTACGTTTTCAATTCTTTATAACTTGTGCAATTTTGTGCTGTTCGGTCGATTAAATCATATTTTACACGATATTATAATTTTAAGAGTAAATTTTCAATTATTATATTATGAAGCGATAGATAATCTTCATATAACGGCACTATTATTATATATTTGATAAAAAAATTGACACAATATTGTATCATAAATTAATACACGGAATAAAATTTTTTAAACTCATATATGCAAAATATTTTTACGTTTGTTTTTTTTTTTTCTTTCACAAATGTATTCTTAATTAATATAAGATATATATATATAAAAAAAAAAGGAGAGAAAAATAAATTTTATAATTATTTTATAATGGCATTAACTTTGGTTCAAATTATATCTCTCCTTTTTATGAATTAAAATTGCAAGTATACAATATAACTTTATATATTTTAAAAATATTACTTAACTATCTTTAATATTATCATAAAATTAAAAACTTTAATGATACTAAAATTTTACACGCGATGTATATGTGCTATTTCTGATTAAAGATAATTCGAAATAGATTGAAACAAGTATTCTTATATGTAATATATGTGAAGAAATAAATGTTAAAGATGCACAATATTTCAGTCAAATATTCTTATATAATGAAACTAATAAAACAATGACTATACTTTTCACGAATTACTATGTCAAAAAGTATCAATATTATTACATTTACTGGGATCATACTATAATTAAATAATTGGATTAAACTGTATCACAATATTCATATAAAATTCCGTAAGATTTCGAAATATACAGCGATCAAAATATTACATAACTAATGAATATTACGTGTAACATTATCCTGCTTAAAGATTTAATTTTTTTCGACCACTTTAATTTTTATACGTACATTTGTAGAGCAATATGTTTAAGTACACGATAATACAGTTTTCAACAAATTAATTTTCACGGTCGAAAACGTGCAGGAATTAATTAGAAATATTAATATTATATATAACTCTTTAATTTTCACTTTTGTCTTTTTCTTTTACTTTCATTGTATATCACTTGTGGACCCTGCTCCGATCGGTCGCATTTGACGATCGATAAATAACTATGATCGATAATCGTATATAGCGATCTTGAGAAACAATCGATCCTCAATTTACGATCGATATAGTAGGAATGTTTAAAATGTTCACTTGATAAAAACGTTTCTTTTTACTCTTTTTTTTTTTTTTTTTTTTTTTTTTACTTTCATTATCGATAGTAGAGAATATAGAAATATTTTATATAAGTTGCCATTTAACGAACTAAGATATTTCTCATTTTAGACATATTTTGAAACTTTCCATTCCTCTTAATCCTACTTTTTTTTATAAATGTATTCTGTTTAAAGAAATCCCATTTCTAAGGCGTTATACAATGACTGTGTGTCCGAATGACTACTTATTCTCCAAAATGGGAAATTGTGGGCACGTGCTGCCGTTTCTTCGTCAGTATCATCGCCTATTACCACATACGTACATCTTCGACCAAATCGCGCGACTACTCTTCCAAAGCAACTTTCTTTTCCTAAAATATATATTACTTATACAACTTTTATTACATAAATAATATAATTAATAACAATTATATATCATATATTAATTATATATCAATTTAAATCATAAATATAATAAATATTTTAAGCTAAATACTTAAATATTTTTATAGAACTTACCAATTTTTGAAGCAGAATAAATATTCTCAATTGGAAATATTCCACCAATTCCAAAAAGTAATACTTTCGATAAAGCTGGTACTAATTGTGTGGTAGTGACTAGAATGTTAATGCAGTCACTTCTTTTATTTATAAGACTCAGACATTTTACAGCAGACGTTAGCCAATTATCAGTCAATACTTCGATCTCTGAACGAAGTTGCAACCATTGTTCTTGTTTCGCAGCACCCAACAAACCGCCAACATTATTTCGATAATTATTATAGATTTCTTTAATTTTTCGATAACGAAAAGCTAGTTTTCGCATCCAATCAACACCACCTCTTACACCAGAAGCCAAGCAAATACCATTGTTTGTAGACGCACATTGGAAACCATCATTGGCAAAATTATAAGAAGATAAATCTTGTCCATTATCATCTGATGATACATCATCGATGTGCACTTGATCACAGTCCTAAAAGTTAAATCAAAAAAGTTATTGTCAAAGATATAAATTATACAAAAATAATGCAATTTAATAAATAATAATTAATAAAAAAGATTTATTATTTTTTAATTAAAGTATTTTAATTCTTCATGAAATAATGAAAATATATGTTCGAAGAAATACCTCGACATCATTGAAAAAAAAGTGAGTATCGGCCAAATTAAATATCATCTCCTCCATTCTATACGCCACTTGGGCCAGAAGAGCCGGATCCTTACGGTGCTTCGTTGCAAATTGTCCAGTAAGTAGAGAGTGAAATACAACTATGGTTTCGTCTAGATCCCAAATGAATATCCGGTCAGGACCGGCTTCTGTCGTGTCCGCAGAACCTATACTATTTCCACTTCCGCTTTGGCGTCTTCCGCGTCTGCAAGGTTTCGCTGTCGTTCCTGAAACATATTCATAGAATAATATTATGTCACATATTCTTTTTTAATAAGTATATATTTTTATATTTTTCATTCTAAAAAAAAAATAAGTATAAATATTTATATTGTTCATATAATAAAAAAAATACGTAAAACAAATTATTTTTAAATTATTATTAAGAAATTTATTATTACGAGAAATTTATTAAAATTATTATATATAATATTATATATATATTATATATAATATTATATATAATTTTATTATATATAAAAAAATATTAAAATTATTATTATGAGAAATTTAACATAAGAATATTTAACATAAATTTAAGAAAGACATACAATTGTTTGCGTAATCACAAGTACAATCTATGATCGCAAAAACTATTTTTTTGAATATCTATATACTTATTATTTATTGCTGTTATTTGAATATTAATAATTTTATAATTTTAAGATCTCTTAAGATGTAATTTCTGAAATATCATTTTAAATTTTTTTTATAATTTATTTTATTAGTTATTTTTTAAAGTTGCAACATATTCAAGGAGAAGATAACGACGCAAAAAATAGAGATATAAAATCACACGTACGAATCGTGTTACCTTCGATGTTTGCGGTTTCTCGTGCGGTAAGATCGCTAGCATCGTGAGTTGTTGCGTCCAAGGTAAGTGCAGATTTTGTCGAATCTTTTTACAAAGAAGGAAATCGTTACTATAAATCATAATTGAAAATAAATCGTAATTGTTATAATATATAAAATACAACAAAATATTTCTATATAAATGGAAATAGCAAATAAAAACATTCATATTATTTTTGAAATATGAAATAAACATATAAATTATAAATTTTTTTAAATAAATTAAAAAAATAAAAATTATTTATAAGTCAAAAAACAATATTTACTAACATCAAATTGTTTAATTTAATAAGAAAAAAAAATTTTAATTAAGAAGATTTAATGAAATTAAAGTTTATCCTTAAAAAATTTTTACATATAAATAACTTTTTCTATGAAACTTGTACTTTTTCTTCTTATTAATATATTTACAATTTATAAATAATAATATAAAATAATAAATAATAATAAATAATATAAAATAATAAAGCAATAAGATTTACAATTAATAATTTAAAAAATAATAAGATTTATAATTATTTTTTTAATATTGTATTTATACAATATTGTAATATTTAATATTATAATTAATATTCATTTGTTTTTTCAGCAAATAATACAATCAGAAAACAATTCTATTTCTAATGAATCACTTTGTATGATGTAATACAAAGAGGAAATTCAACAATTCTCATGCAATATGGGAATAATAATTGGAATTAATTTCGATTTTATTAAAGTGATGAAATTTTCATCTCGGAATTTATTCCACAAGAATATAACTAATCAAAAATTAAAAAAAAAAACCAAAGGAACGTTACCAGCAAAATTTAAGTTTCCAATGTTAAATGAGGTGGGTGTTGCATGGTAACTGTGCATAGGATAATATCCGGAATACTGTAATGGTACCCTGTCATTTCCGTATAAACTGCTACTATAGGCGCTGTAATCTAATTTCTGAAAAATCATAAAAACAAATGATAACGTTGGAAAATAATAAATAAAATAAACTTCAGAGTTTTTAATACCTGTGAAGATGGTGATATATTTTGAGCCACATTAGGAAAATTTGTGGTGCCACTATTGTACGTGGCGTAAGACGAGTATTGAGTCATGGAGCTTGGCGTTGTGTACGAGGTCAGGTAAGAACTTTGCAAGCTTGAGGTGTTTTTTCCAGCTGTGGTTGACCCATAGGGTGGCGAGTTGTATAAACTAACGGCATAAAGTTTCTATGTTAAATGTACATTTATTAATGTTTAGTAGGTTAAAGGATTACATAAGTATTAATAATTCAGTGAGATACGTAGCATAAAGGTTAGGAACATAAAGATATAAAGTAATGAAATTTTTTAATAATATATAATGTAGAATATAGGAAAATAATGAAATATTAAAAAAATATTTTAAAAATGAATAAATTATAATATATATTATAATATAATAGATAAATATATGTATAAAAAAACATATATGGAACATACATAACATAATATAGCAGATAAAAATATGTATTATAAAAAACTTCGGAATTTCTTTTTTTTTTTCTTTCTTTTTAGAGAGATAAATGTAAATTTTTGTTGACATATATTAAATTTTTAACGTCGAATATTTTTTAAAGCAAAGCTACTGAAATTTGAGTTTCGTGAGAAATTGACATAAAAATGTGTATTTAGCAAGAAATAAATTCTATATGAATCATATAAGAAAAAGAGAGTAGATATTTGTAGACGTTTGTTATTTTATCTTTCAAAGCAAAAATGGTTCTGAACCTATAACATGTTCATTTTTATTATTTTATGAAATAATTTATCATAATTAATCTTTAACAAAAAAAATGTTTCTAATAAATATTATTAACATAAATATTATAACAATTATTCAATATGATAATATAAAATATTTATATAAAATAATATACTTATAGAACTTAAGTATATCTATATATTTTATAATCGAAGTTATAAACAAAGATTCGAAGAAATAAATTGATCGTCAGTTTCTTTCTATTTGAATATTGCAATATGATTTTTTATTATTAAAAATCAGAATAATTTCAAGAAAAAGAATATATATAGTTCATGAGAAATACGTGCCTGTTATAATATTGATTGGCTCCGTACAACGAACTGTAATCTGCCTTTTCCATAGAATCCGGATATTCTTGTTCCTTTTCCTCTGCATTCTCATCGATATACAATTCTCCGCTGGGCACGCTGTCGGTTTCGGGACAATCTTGCACCTCGTTTTTGACTTCTGTCTCTGCCAGTATGAGCAAAACGATTCACGTTCACGTGTTTTTAATTAAAATATGTTCGGTATTATTGTATTATTACAACATTAAGAAACATAGAACATTCTATTATGACTAAATTTGTTCAGTTTTTTTCATTAAAAATAAGAAATTTTAGTTTTTTCTATTTGAATTGATTCTATAATTTTAAAAAGTCAAGTTGATAATATTGTTGTTCTTATAAATTAATAATTTATTGAAATATTACATGATATTGATAATTTAATGTATCTATCAAACACCATTGTGTGTAAGTGAAATGAAATAATAGAAAAAATAAATGAAAAAAATTAAATATTTTGCACAAAATTCATTTAAAATTTATAAAACGATTCGATTTATAATCAATTATCAATTACAATCAATTTTTACTATTGTTTAGTCACGAAAAGTTAAAAATTTCAAAATAATTTTTTTATCACATTGAACTAAAAAAAATCTTTCTTTTTAATAAAAAATTCTAAAATTTTTTCAAAAAAGAAAAATAACTTTAAAATAAAAAATTAAAATGCGTTATTTGATCACACTTGTATTTCCTAATTTGTTGAACTCAAATAAAATGAAATTATCGAATGAAATTAAAATATTTTATATATACAGAATATACACAGAAAGGATTCTGTTTTGATTTCAAGATTATATGTTACTATATTTATTCCTAACAATAAAACTGAAGAAATATTTGATCTATGTTTCTTATTTCTTGTTGATATTGTCTAAAATAGAAGTTTATTGCTTAAAATTAACAGCAAACAATCTTTTTTTTTATCAATAATAAATAAAATAAAATAGAAAAGTGAATAAATATGAAGAAATGCGGAGAAAAATATTTAGTAACAACGAACGAATTTTTTTTTAAAATATTAAAATAAAATATTAACATTCTCATTGTAACTTTAATAAGTTTGAGACATTTTACTTGCAAATATTCCGTATTTATCATATCATTATATATATCATATTTTATCATTATATATATCATTTTAGAAGTTTAACTTTTTATATATTATATTATACTATTATATACTACTATAATATATAGTTAAATTGTAATACCATTACTATTACTATTATTACTATATAATACTATTATTATAATATCAGAAGATAAAAATAAAAGAAAAATCTGTTTTGAAAGGATTAACATAGTGAAAATTCTTTATATGATCGAAAAAAGTCAGCAATAGCCATTATCATTGTGATGAAAATATTTCGTTTCAATTCGAACTGCATCGCGCAATTAATTACACAAACAATTAGTGATGTTATAAAAGCACGAACAGTCCATTACAAAAACCATTCTATATCAAAGTTTTATAAAAGTGAAGAACAGTGCGGCATACCATCAACGACCAGGTATCTCGTTTTAATTCAATCGACTGGCGATATACACGTTCAAAAGGGAAGCGGGAAATACAGACGGAAGCCTTTTCGAAACGTTGAATTTAAACCGTTTTATTGGAGGTTTCGGTTATCATTGCGCGCTGCTACCTTACAAACACAAATTTTGCAATTCTTTTCATGAAAGATTTTTTTCATGGTTGTAATTTTGTATATATGTGTGTGTGTGTATAAAAAATATGAAAAAAAAAAAATAAATAAATGAATTGATCAATAAAAATTTTATATATGTGTGTAAAAATAAATAAATAAATAAATTGATTAATCAATAAAAAGAAAGAGAAATAGGGATGATTTGTAAACGGACCTTTAAAAGGGTAGCCTTTTAAATGGACCCGGAATGGAGGAGCTTTATTTACCATTGTTTGCGGCTCGAGGATGCTGTACCGAGGCCTCTGTCGACGATGACACGTTGCCAGCATTATCTAAAACGCCTGCTGGTTTCGTTGGATCATTGTCTTCGGTTAACATATCACTCTGCCTGAGAGAAAAGAGAATAAAGTTGCGATTTAGTATGATGATTGAGAATCAGATTTAAGTATGTTTTATTTTAAATAAAGATAAGAAATAATAATTTAAAATAGTGAATTATTTATAATAATTTATTATCTGTTAGAAATATTATTAATTTAGGAAAATTTGTTTTTTATTAGAGACAAGTAAAAGTTTCAAAACTCATTATTGATTTATTTTTTAGTTTGAATTGATTAATTCTAATGAAATGTGAAGAAAGTTGACCGTCTCAAGATTCTATAATTTGATCATTATATTATTATTTTTAGATTTTAAGTTTTAAAATTTCATTTATTATATATAAAATTTCAAAATATTGAATTTCTTAATCATCGAATAAATGATTGATTAACCATATGATCAATTAATCATAAAATTTGTTGATAAAATAGCTTAATTAATCATAAAGAAAGACTTTATATATAATTTAAATTTCTAAATCTTCAATTTTTGTAAACATTTCTCTTCATTTAAAAAATAAAGATGTTTTAATTTTTAAAATATAATAAATATAGATATTTCTCTTTGATATAGTATCGATATAGTATTATCGATATAGTATTATGAGTGATAGACATTCCTGATAACATGTCAATCTTATTTGCATATTAGTGAGTAGATCATACTTTCATGAAATTTTCTCAGTGTGGAATTTCGAATCTATCACAGTTTGTTTTACACGTGCAAAATGATAATTCTTATAATGTTTATCAAATCTTTTAAAATAATCTACTATTTTCAAAATTTTCAGTGCGGATAAATATTTTATATTTTAATCTTAAATAATATTATAAATTAAAGAACTTTGTAATAAATCAATATTTGAAGATAAAATTAGATATTAAATATAAAAAATATATTTAAATTATAATAATAATATATATAAATTATATATAAATAATATATATAAATTATACAATTTTTTAATTTCTTTATTTTT
>NW_006263372.1:250027-266417 GCF_000469605.1 Apis dorsata
AAATATCTTTATTTTACAAATTTTAATGTTTTGGTGATTATAATACTAAGGAATGAAATATAAGATATATTGAGATATATATAGATATAGAAAAAAAAAAAAGATATGTATATATCTTTCTCATAAAACAAAAAAAATTATCTATTTTTTTATTTTGATAAATTTGTCCCTAAAAAATCGAAGAATCCAATATTTTTTACAAAAAAAAAATCAAATTCATTTGAAAAAGATTCATTAAAATCGATATCGATAACCAATCACGTGGTTCTTCGGTTCCATCGTTCCGGTTGACAGGAAAAGAGTTAATGTATACGAAACGGGCAGTTTCGTTATTGTCTGCCAATTGCGTGTCGAAGAGGTGGAGTGACTAGATGGGTAGGCGTACACCAAGAACCTTAGAGAGCAGCCAATGAAACCTCCTTTCACGATGTTTTACATTATGTATTCTTTATGTTGCCAAGTCGCTATATCTGTCTGTGCTCCGCCCTTATTCGCGTTTATATACTTCGTAATGCACTATACATATTGCGAAAAAGAGACTCTCTTGCATAAGGGCGCTTTCACACTGACGGCGATATCGTAATGATACACCGCATCCGCGAGATTAAATTCCGATTTATTTATGGATAGATCCTTTTCTCTTTCTCTTTCTTTTTTGTCTCTATTTCTATGCCTCTTTTTATCACAGAATCTATTTTGAAAAATTTCATCAATTTTTTTAGAAAAAATTTCAAAAACTTTTTGTTTTTAAATTACTTTATTCTAAAATATCTTTTGTTCTTGGGCATAGATGGAAAACCAGGAAACAGATATCTTTTTCATTAGTTTTTCATTTGTTTTATTTTTGAATAATTTGAAAGATTTTTCTGCATAAAATAGAGGTTAAGTTTCTGAAAATCGAATAATGATCGATATTGAATTTTGAAATATTGAATTTTTGATAATTATAGGTTGAGAAGTTTATTAGTTTTTTCAAATTAAAAATTTGAATGACAAAAAATTATATTTTAATTCTTTTTTTTATTTAATCGTAACTTTTTTATTAAAATTTAGCATTGTCAGTTTTCCAGATATTATTAATGACATAATCTGTATAACTTCAATATTGAATTTTAATTTTAATTTAAATAAAAAATGTCAATTGATTCGATTAAAATAAGTTTTCGATATCGATTTTTTAATGATACACATATAAAAGGGCACTGAACTTGTGATTTATAAATTGTCATTCACCAAGCGGAACAGGATTTCAAAACTGTTTACCATTGATAAAATTCAACAAACTAACAGTGCTTTGCAGTTCCTTAGATTACCTACAGTAAAAAGGGTTGTAATTATATAAAAAAGTATATCATATAGAAAAAGAAATTTAAAAAAAAATCAACTTCTTTCAATTACAATATAATAAAATAATAATAAAATAATATAGTTTTTATAAATTTTGATGATTTAATTAAAATTAAAAAAAAGCTTTTCATAATTATTCAATAAATTATTAATTTTAAAAATAATCGGAGAAAAATAATTTTTAATAATAAAAAATATTCTAAAAATATGTTTCAAATATTTTCATAAAATCAAATAATAAAAATAAATAAATAAATATGCAATATTTGATTGAATAAATTTTTTGAAAATATAATAAAAAAGAAGAAAAAATTTGAGGAAGAAGAATTTAAAAATTTATTTTCTTTCTTTATATTAAATACAATAAAAATACACCATATTAAATTCTTCTCCTATAAAAATTAAAACTTATAAATATAGTTTATTTAAATATATATTTTAATTGTAAATATTATTGTATCGATCGGTAACATAATTAATATTGCTATGAAATTTTTTATATTGGTGACATAAGAAAGACAGAAATCTTTAATTAGATTGATAGATAACAAAGAGAAAAAAAGGATCATATTAAATTATGATTCTGCAAACAAATCGATTCTAAGTAGAGTGATATATGATTAATTACTCGTTCTCCAATGCGGGGGCAGTAGTGTTCTCCACGAGCACGAACAAATATTTTCTCTCGGGTGTTTGTAATTGAATAAATCATTGTCAATGGAACGATCGTTTCGAGAAAAGTACGAACAATCGCACATCATACATGATCCTCTATATATGTATAATATATATTGTACATATATGTAAATATATATATATATATATATATATATATATATTTTGTAAGAGTTTGTAAGAGTAAAGCAATTGTTTCCCTGTGATGCATGCATCGCGTCGGTTGGAAGTTACGTCGCTCACTGGAACACGACGATGAATCAATTAGCGTGCAGCCATGTGTTTGAACAACAGGCAGAGGACTCGCTCGATTTTTCTTCTCGGAAACGTAATACATATACGCGTTCTCGAACGTTGAAAGTCGAAAAAAAAAATAGCCGATTTAATCGTTCGAAACAATGGACAGTGCGTGCGCGATATTAAACGATCACTGTATTTCGTCGCGTCGTTTTTTTCTTTTGTATCGAATGATACCGGAAAAACGCGAAAGAGAAAAACACGCGTTAAACGCATCCGAATTCCCTCCCGTTAAACATTGTACCATGATTGATCGATGAAAAACTGTTGCTTTTAACTAACAGCGAATATAACTATAACCATTCATTTCTCAAATCAAAAATTTGATTTTTATCTCAATGGATTTCAATGGAAATTGTATGGATTGATTTTAACAAATAATTTTTGTATAGAATTTAATTAATGATCTACAAAGTATAATATATAATATTTAATAAAATATATATTTAAGAAAATTTAGCTTATTATAAATTTATATTTATAGTAATAAGATAATTTATATATAGTAATAATCGAAAAATAGATTTCATTTATCTCGTATATATTATAAAGCTAAGCTTTTATTAGAATTAAATACCATAGTACATTAAGAGAAGAATTTCGTAGGTTAAAAAAAGAATTAATATGAATAATTTATTTAATTTTAAAGTAATATTTCATAAAATTAGCAATATAGTTAAAAATAAAATTTTTTATATAACATTTTTTTCTATTTAATATTTGTGAATAAATATAATACTTTATAAATAAAATGAAATGTATTCCGTTTTATTTATAAAGTCCATTTTTATCTATAAACACATACATACACATACACAATGATATTCTAAATATCCTGTTTATTGTATCGTCAACGTGTTATTCGAAATTACGTTATTATTTATTTTCTTGAAAAGGCATGAAAGTCCTTAGAAAAACGTTCAGGTTTATCTAAATAAAACGTGCACCGAAATGTTTATCGCAGTTGAGTTGTTTGCCTTGCCGCTGTCCGTCAGCCGTCAAAGAAACGCAACGAAACGAAAGTAGGATAGAAAAAGAGGAATGTGCGGCCAGAAGTTTCTCGTGCACGACACTCATGTCCACAACAGCCGCGGTCAGCTTACATTTGAAAGGAGGAAAGAAGAAAAATAAGGAAGGGATGGTTACACTACGAGGCCAAGACAAAAGCTTCTCCTTCGTCCCAGAATTCCCTGGTTTTCCTTCGTCATTTCTTTTTCTTTAACCTCCAAGTATGAAACAGAACATAGAAATCACGAATTCGTTTCAAAATATTTTACTCATCCCATCAATAAATTTATTTCGAATGATGACTTCTCGAGATTAATATTTCTTTATTATTTTTTATACGAGAACATTTTCATAGAATAAAAATTTCACTCGGTTTTTCAGTACTACGGATTAAGTACTTGGCACTATGCAGCGGTTGACCAATTAAAATACATTACTGGTAACGAGCCGAATGAGATGCATAAGTCACGCATGCTCAATTGATAATGACATTTACACATGTGAGTGTGATTATGGATGCATTTCTGTATATACGTATATGTGCAAAAGTATATCCATGTAGCGTGTGACTCCCGTACAACTAATAAGTTAGGGAATGGATAAATGTAAAGCAAAGAGAATTGCGCTTCCCACGTGGCATTCGATCAACAAATTCATTTAATCATTGTTTCCGTTTATTTTATTCACTATTTCTAATATTTTTAAAAAGGAAATTTTTATATAAATCTTTTTATCTTAATCTAAATTTATAGTTAATGAATGGTTTAATTAATTTTCACTTTATGTAATTTTTGTATATTATATTCTATAAAATTTTCTTTATTTGCATTTAAATGAAATTATAAGTTATAAAGACTTACACGTTGCATAATAATATAAATATAATTATTTTATATAGATATAAATATAATTATGCAATTTACAAAATTATTAATTTTTATTTTAAATGTGAAAATGACATTATTAGTAAAACAAATTAATAATAAATTATGTAATAAATATATATTAATTCAAACCTTGTATCCGGTGTTAAAGCTGGACCAAGAACGAGGGTGCTTCGCCGCAAATTATTCGTAGATCAAGGAAGCTGTATTCGGTTCTCTCCTAATAGTAGCATCGTCATCCTTTTGCTTATATTGTATGTATGCGTGTACGTGATGCACTTGGGGTTTAAGCACACAACCTCTCACTTTTCTCGCACTTTCCACGACCACGAGAACATCATGACAACCGACGGATGCACTATCAATCGACTATTCCCAACAATACGCGAAATAATTTTTTGATCAACAAAAATCCATCCAAAAATTCACTCCACGAAAGAAACTACAAGCGTAATGCAATTGAAAGAGTTTGGTCGATGATCTCGCGAGAAAACATCTCCCAAACAGTTTTATCCGTGTACCGCGCGAAGGGTGAAACCATGGAATCCGTGGATAGTATGTATGTTTTGAGGCAATCGGTTAAAACGAAAAGCAGTAGTCGATCTTTTTCGAGGTTACATCCACTCGATACGCGTTTTTTGAGGCTCTTTTGATGAATTTTTTATATCACAAACGCAGTTAATACTATTGTTTCCCTGCGAAGCGTATCGGCTCGGTGTGCGATATGCTGCAGCCTGTGGAGTTCTGAGCATGCGAAATGTCGCCTGCCACCCCCGCCCGATAGTCACGTGGTTGGCCGGCTCGTTTGGCATCCTTCTTCCCTGTTCATCTCCTCTCTCAGTTTTATCCTCCATCTTCATTCTACCGTTAGCAGCTCTATTCGTCGTCTCGTTTCGTTGGTCGGACGCGTACAGGTCGCTCGTTAATTAGAATGAGAGAGACTAATAGCAACTCGCTTGGCCACTCGATTGTCAGACAAAGAAAAGAAACAACAAAGAACGGATCTAGATGATAGACGAAGAAAGACACAATCAGGTTACCCCCTTATTCGAATAATTGTCACCTCCTGTCACCGTTCGTTTTTATGAATCGCTCTCGACTGACAGACCCACAGCTTTTTTCGTTTACAGCCCGTACAAGGAAGAAGTCCATCGTAGAATAGTTATTAAGGTAGTCTATGTTCACGATCTTGATAACCGCGAAGGAATGCACAGCACGGGGTTAACGAATTAATGGTGGAATACGCGCGGTCCAAAGTGGTCGTTTCTAATGCATGGTGAAAGATTTTAATCCGTGAAGAGGTCTCCACGTGCCAAAGATCGTTGCCATAGTATTGACAATTAGTGGTGACCTCTGTAGAGATTGCATTCGGTTACATTGTTCGACAGCGTTTGACGTATACGATTATTTTCGATTTAACGTCTTTTTTCAGATGAGACAGGTTTTTGAATCTACGTGCCGGGAAATGTGATGCGACAACGAATGTTCATGTTGTTCTTTTGCATCGCGTCCACAGCATGGTACGCATACGTTTTTTTTTTTCCTTCTTTGTTTTATAATCGGAGATAGAGAATTCTTGACGGGAGGTCCAGCGGCCCTACGTCATACTTGCTGCCTTCTTGGAAGGAGAATGTTCTTTCTTCTTTTTTTTTTTTGCCTTTTTATCGATTATGGTGTGATAAAAGTGACCCAAGATATTTGTCCTTGCTACCTGTCATTGCATGTTAAAATAAAAATTATTTCTGAATACTAGATAAATTAACAGATTTTTTCAGATTTAAATTAATTTAAATATATATATGTTAATTACATTATATAAATTATTTTGTATATATCTTTTAATTACATTCTGTTTTAATTTTAAAATATTTGTTAAACGAATATTAATACAACACAAATTTTGTTATATATATTTTTAATATTATTTTGTTGACACAAAATGTTATTTATTGCAAATTGAAAGAAATTCAAACTTTTTTTAATTATAATAATGGTTCATGAATATTTTTGCGGTATAGGATTGCACCTAATGAAAATGTCGCGCACGAGATGAAGATTATATTTTTGACTATGATAATCAGGACGATGCGAGACAAGGGTAGCAACCTAATTTCCCACCACCTGCTCTTACATCCAATGCGCGTTTTATACGAACTAGATGGATTCTCAAATTTCCTTGAAAGTTTAGATAATGTTACCGTGAAATTTTTCAAAATTGTTTCTTACGTGGTATTTCAATTTATAGAATAAAAAGCTATTTTCTTTAAATTTCCCATATGAATACAGCATTAAATTTATAATTTTTTTATATACTTAATGTCTTTGAACATAATTTAATAAAGCTATTAGTATAAAATATTTCAGAATATTAATTTTGCTAAGCAAATAATATTTAAATATTGTTAATCTTTTTTTTATAATGTCTAAAAATATAAATATGGAAATTAATTTCAACAAAAAATAAAATAAAATATAAAATAAAAAAGAATGTGCTCAAATGCGGGATAGAGGAGAATGTGCAACGGTTGCTTTATTATCTCGCTCTCATCCCTGATACGTAATATTTCTCGCATCAAAGTGCATACGATGGCGAATATGATTAAGTGATTCATTTCCTCGTGTTATTTATTCGCCACAATGTCTATTGCGCTTTTCGAACTTATATATCTATAAGTAGTACTTGAAAATGATAAACAAAAGAACAACCGAAAGCAAAAGCGATTTCGATCGGAAAAATTCTTCGAAAAACGACAAAGAAGATTAGTATCTTTAGGTTATTCCGAATAAGTGCAACAGAGCAGAATAAGTATTTACCTTAATCCGATCATAGTTTTACAATATAATAAAAAGGAGAAATTTTTATCTTTTAGATAAATTAGACGTATATTCTTTTTAAAATCTTTTTATAATATTTTTTAAAAAGATAAAAAAAAGAAAAAAAGATACATAGATTTATATACTACGTAACTTACGATGTACGTACGGTCCACGAATACAAATGCGATATAGCTCGTGAAGCGTTACGCGAAATGGATGTTGTCAAGTTTCCCAAGAGTCGTTCGACGGAGATCGAAGGTAATAAAGAAAGGCACATGAAAGAGACATGGCGTCAACATCCTGTTGATCGAATCCAGTCGTTGTCTCACTCAGAAAAAGAAAGCGATATAAGGGTTGATACCTTTATAATATAATGACATCGTAGTGCTATATACAGTTGCGAAGAACCCTTGTGTATTGATAAATAAGACAGCGTGCGAGTAAGTGCAGTACTAGCTTGAAGTATGTGGGACGCTTGTGGTCTATTTCTAACGTACAAATGGTGTGCTTCGATGTGCGCGTCGACCACCCAAGGGTGCACACACCTATATGAACATTTTAGAAAAAAGTGTATGAGTATGGACCAGAATATTTACTTTGAAGAGGTTCAGGTATGTACATATGTCTTTTAGTGCCGAACAAACTAACTTTTACTTGAGTGAATTATGCCGGTCATTTTGGCAGACAATAAAAAAATTAATGATAAATATTTTTCCATCAATAAAAAAATATTCATTCGTAAATTCTATTAATATATTTAAATATCTATTTTCATCTCTTTTAGAAATCATGATTGTAATTAATATAATAATTATAAATCGTAACTTTGTGTAATCGTTAAAAAAATTTGACGTCATTCGATGTAACATTAAAATTATTTATTATAATTATATATTTATTTTTATTATATTTATTATAGTTATAATAGTTTATTATAGCATATAAAATAAGAAAAGTATGATATAAAATGATATCTATATAATTGAAATTATAAATATTATTTTAAATAAAATATTAGATAAGAGGTACTATTATCAATTTAAATAGTTTCAAGAGAAAAATTAGAATTTTTTTTTCATTAAAAAATGTATTCTTTTGTTTCTCGAACGACATATCTTCACGATAAGATCCTGCTAAAATAAGTGCACACACGTGTAGAAATCCTGCGGGTGGGTTCAGCCCCAGCTAAGTAAGCGAGATATTTCCTTCTCTTTCTTATATATGTGTATGTAAGGGTGGGGATCTCGCGCACACACACCAAAGGATTTGTTTAAGTAGGTATGTACAAACGTATCTTAGGTTATATGGGGTGTACAATTCGAAAATGTCGACTTATATTGTTAGTATATAATTTACTGTTTGAAGAATGGACAATTAGAAAGCAAAAATTTTATAAATATACAACTTAGAAATTCCGGAATTAATATTTATGATAAAATCATTTATAATAGTAGAATGATTGGGAAATTTTGCTAAATATACAATATTGTTTCAAACACAAATAATTTATTTATCTTATTTAACTTTTAATAAAAATTTAATTGATAAATTTTATTGTGTAATATTTAATAGGTACAAGTTTTAATCAATATCTTATAATATTTATAACTTTAATTTCTAGTATCGACGATTAAGATACAAGAAATGAAGTTAAAATATGTTGTGAATGTCGTTCTTAATTAATCAGTGCGTATATAAATCACAAATGAGATGGCAAGCTAATTTTCGGACACCCTGTGTGCATGTAACGCAGGCGCAGGCAGCTGTCACCTTACACCCATGGAGGAGGCATGGGCTGCGGCGGCCATTCTCAACTTATCTCTAGGATCTTTGTAAACATGTCGTGAAATCCGAGTATTCAAGCAGTGGCGTAGATCGCGAGGTGGAAGGACCCATCGAAGCGTTCTTGAAGGAAGAATTAAAATCTCCAGAGAATATGTTTGAGACTGCAACGTTGGGCGCACAAGGTTTCCTTGGCAACCAGAACCATGGTGGCAACGTCACTAAATGGAGCACATCTTTGTTCCGTGCTAATAAAAGGACTTCAAGACGTGCCACCATCTTCTTTACCCTCTTCCTCATCTCTTAGTCTTCCTGCTTAGGGCACTCATCCTTCCGTTACTCTTCGTTGCGATGAAAATATTCGTGGAGCTACAATCATTTGATAATAATAGTTCGATATTTTTGTTTTATTTAACGATGATTTTTCAAGATTTTGCAAATGTATAATAAATTTACATGTTATTATTTTTCTAATGTATTTTGTTTTTTCTATTTTTTGATTTATAAATTTTTAATTAAAAATTCTGATAAATACATAAATAATAATTAATATTTTACAATATAGTGTAATGTTAACATAATTATATTTATGTCATAATCTTGAATTACATAAAATAATTTCAAATCTTTTACCATTATTGCCATTATTACTATTTACCATTTATAAATTATATTACATTTATGAAATATTTTCTTAGATTATCGCATTAATTGATTGAGCAATCAAAAATGATTCAGTATAATTTATAAGTGGATAAATTTTAATATATTTATTATTACGTGACGTTTCGAAACTGTTGAAGGCTTCGAGCTCAAGACTTGCCAGACAAGAACCGCAGCAACGTGAAACATAATACAAGTTGCACCAGCCAGTCCTAAGCTCAGCCATGCGAAGCAGCCAGCGGCTAAGGAACGCGACGTACGAATCAGATTACATCTTGCGTTGGCTGCTTATCTTTATTCTTCACTTTACCTCGCTTCAATTCACTTCATTTCGCTTCAGTGACAACCCTTCGATCGGCATCTTATAACCGCTCTACGATATACATTGTCCTTGAAAACAGCTTTTTAAGTATTTAAATGATCACGAAATTTTACTTTCATTAAAAATTTTAACTTTAATTGCCGAAGTTAAACCATCTACTCATGGTATAATCGTATAATTTTATAGTCACATCAAGCAGAAATTATTTTCGCGATATCGTATTGTAATAAGGATAAAAGTTATAAAACGCTTTTGTTTTAGGAATAATTTACAAAAAATTTTATTCCTTACCATACAAGTTTATGTTTACTGTTTTATCCGGTTTTTTGTTTGTTGTACTAAACATTAAATATTTCTTAAAATTAATTAATATTTACTCATTGTCTGTTCCGCTAGTTTGTAGAAACACCGGTGCTTGAGCACCTTGCGCAACCTGTATCAATTGGGGTTGAGCTTGTATAGGAGCAGTTTGAATTATAATTGGTTGATTACTTCCACCTTGTACTTGCATACGAATCATTTGAAGTTGTTGAGGCGTTAATTGTATCTAAAGTTATATACAAGTTGAATAAATAAATATAAATAAATAATAAATTCATATTAGATCCTAAAATAGTATACATACTGGTATTTGTTGAATTTCTCCACTAGGTGTTACAATTTGTTGTACAATTTGTATTCCCCCAGTTTGTGTTGTAGGTGTTTGTTGAGCCTGTTGTAATTGTATAATTTGTTGGCCTGATGATTGTTGTGGACTTTGTACTGTTACAGTCTGTGCTGTATTTGGAGTAGTGCTTTCCTATATTAAATTATTTAATAAATATTTCAATTTATAAAAGAAATAAAATATTTTATAAGGATAAAATATATACCTGTTCTACTGGACTACCAATATTAATTGTTTGTATTTGTCCAGTTGACGGTTGCACTATTTGTATAGGTTGTGTAGTAGCATTACCACTTTGGACATTTTGATTGGCAGAAGCTTGTTGTTGTGCTAATTGAAAGTAGTAATGTACCTGATCTGAATTCATAGAAGTACGTACAGTGCTTTCAGTCTGTGCTTTACTCTGTTTCAATTCATCTCTAGGGACTATATCAATTAGAAAATCAAATTGATCATACTTAGTTATTGCCATTGCTATATCATTTCTTTGAAGAGTACGTCTTTTATTATCTTCTGTATGAACCCATGCTCTTAATGTTAATTCATGTATAAAAATTTCTGCTGCTTTAGAGAATAACATTGGAGCTTCTGCACTTATCATTTTAACATCATCATCAAGTTTCATAATTTTTTTTATCCTTGCTAATGGCAATGATTGCGTTTTTAAGTCCATCTATAAATCCAATAATAAATAAAATTAAATCATTATTAAGTAATAATAAAATAATTAAATAATATGTTATAAAACATATAATATTTAAATTATTATTTACAGTAGTAATTTTTTTAATTTCTTCTGTAACTTTTGGCCAAAATTGTGCCAAAGTTTGTTGAGCTTCAGAACTGCCAGGCGATGCAATTTGTAAGTCTCCATTTGAATCACCTTCAACTTCACTATCTTGATTACTAAACAGAATAATAATAACAAGTTAATATATTTACATTATAATTATTATTTATTTATTCAATATATATCATATTTTTGTAAAGTAACACTACATTTTTTAAAAAAATTTTGAAATAAATATGTAGGAAAAATATACATATAACCTAATAATATAGAAACAAATAATTTTACTCACGCATTCACGAAGAATACCGACATTTTTTATAAACACTATTGAAACGACATAAGAAAGAATATTCTAAATTATGAAAATCATTTTACTATTTAAAATAAACCTAAAGTAAATTGCAAATACTTTAGTTGATTATTGACAAATAAATTATTATGTGCATTAATGATTATACTGCCATGATAATCAATTTTATTTTACTTTAAATTTCAGAGTATTCACGATAGATGGCAGTAACATTCATTTTATGTTATATATCATTATAGATAAAGCGCAACAATAAACGCAATATCTAATGTATTTTCTTATCCTTTATCTAAATTAATGTGACAAAGTGCATAAATTTATATAAAATATAAGATTTATTCTAATTTCATGATTTTGTCGATATAAAACTTCTGGAATGATGTTCTACAAAATAAGATTTCACGATAAAAGATAATTGAAAATAATTTTAATCAGTAAAAAATATACAATATTATAACCTTTTAATTATGTACATATCTTTTACATTGTGTACATTTATGTTATAAATGTAGTACAAGTAAAATATTAAAACACAATATATATAATTTTAATATATACAATTTTTTTTCATTCGTGCATAGCTTTATAACTACAGATACTTTGAAAAACTATATTTAATACTTCTTTGGCTGAATGAGTTTCCGAGTTACTTATTCTAATAATACTTCCAAATTCTCGAATGTAATGATCTAATTCCATATCTTTTGATAAATCTTTTGTTGCCATATATTTATTTGTTAATTGTAATAATTTCAATAAATCAGAACTAAAAGCTTCATCTAAATCAAATAATTCTAAAGCTGGTGGTGGTAATTCTTGAAAACTTGGTGGAAAAACCTATAAAAAAAATAAATTTGTTTTGCCATATATCTGATTTAAAATATATATTTATAATGCAATAATAACAATCTTACTGAAGCTTGCATAGGTGGTAATGGAGTCTCAAAATGTGGTGGAATAAGAGTAAGTGGTTCATGTTTTACACCAAGAACTTCATAAGCCTTTATACAAGAGGGTACCATATCTAAGTTTACTGAATAAAGATGATGTTTAAACAATTTGGTATAATCATAAGGATTATCCATAATATCCATATCTTGAGTACATACTTTTGGATTATCAGCTTGTTGTGTAATATCTGGGATAAAATTATATTCCCAAAACTAGATAAATATTGTTATCATTAATAATAGTAAATAATTGTTGATATGATCAATTAAAATATAGAAACTTACATCTACATCATCCATTTGAGATTCTTTAATTACAATATCTGTAGATTCAAAAAAATCAAAAATCATTTGTCTTAATGAATCATTTTTTTCTTTTTCAATATATGTATCGGTCAACATTCTTGAAGAACCTAAAACAAGTAATTTTCCACCATTGGTTTCATTATAATGATAAGCACAAATAGGTCTATTTGTTGGAATTGCTATTGATCCACTTGATAATGCAACTCTAGATGATTGTGCTACGTTTAAAGTTGCTCCATATGGATATAAAAAGTTCATGTTTCTGTAATATGATATATTAAAAATAAAATATTTTTATATAATATGACAATTAATAATTATACTTAAATAATTTACATATATTCATCATGATTTCTTGAAAATATGGATTTGTTTGACATTCCTTGAGATATTAAACATTCTTTTGGATGCATTGTTTGACTATAACTCATACGTATAACACTATCTAAAAATTTGATAATAAATAAAATCAAACAAAGTTTTTTTAATTATATTTTCATTAGAAATTTTTATAATGAAATACCATTGTTCACCATTATGCCAAATTCTTCCAATAAAAAATTTACATTGGTATTTGATTTTTTTTCACCACCTTCACCAAGCATAACTAAAATATGTCCGCCAGAATTTAAAAATGCTCTAATCGAATTCATTTCTAATTCTGTAAATTTATTTCGTGGACCAGGCAATACTAATATTTTGCCTGTCAATAATAATTCTTCTGTTAAAACATCGTTGTTTCTAAAATATGATAAAAGATATAAAAAAATATACTTCGAATTCAATGAAAATATATAATCAAAATATAATTAATATAACATTACTCGATAAATTTCCATTTTGATTTTAACTTTCTTTGTAATATTTTAAATTCTTCATTCAATTTTCTCTCGTTTTTTGACGCGTCAAAAATAATGACGTTTAAATTATTGTTACTGTCACTGCCGCCAAAGATTGAGCTCATAGTGATTGTCACTTTATTATGTTAAATAAATCTTAAAACAATTTTTGACAACTTAATTCTATTTTTTTATCGTGTATACTAATTAAGTTGTATTCTGATATGTATACTTAATTATAATTCATCGTTGTCATTGGCAACTATAATCATATCAAAATTTCAAATATAATTGGCTTATCGTGTAAGAATACATCAGGGATGTAAAAATTTATTATATGATGTATTACTAAATAGATGAAGAAAAATAAAGATAAAATAAGAATTGACTATCAACGCCATTTTTTAATTAAAAACATCTCTCCAAAGAGAAGATAAAATAAAGCACTCAAGAGATGGCGCTGATTCTACAATTTTTACTCTAATTTGCTTTTCTTATCTATATGTATTCTCTTACCGCATGATTATATCTCACATATGTATGAGATGTCAATTGTCAATACTTGCATCATTTTTCTTTTAAAATTACAATTAATCTTGATTTTTAATAAAATATTAATATAATATTCTTTACAATATATGTATAAGACGATTAAAATATGATATAAATGTTTTAATGCAAAATATTCAGCAACGATAATGAAATTTGAAAAAGCAATAAAAAAAATAAGAAGAAGAAAATTAAATAAAATAATATTAATAAAAAAATGCATTGAATAGTAAGCCTATTCTATTGTATTATTTTATGAGAATATATTAAAATGTATGAAAACAATCAGCTGATCATATACAGATGGCGTTTCAAATGACGCACTAGTTGTGAGTATTGTTCAAAATGGTTGGTGATCCATGTGATTAAAATGATTTTATAATTATTCAAGAATTGATACAAACAAGATGACTGCAATTGTACAAGAAGACAATGAATTAAAAAAGTTACTTGGTAACCCTGCAAAAAATGCTGGGGAGGATGGTTTGATGGGTCCGCCGCAATCGGTAAATTAATAAATATGTTTATAGAGTATGCATTTGTTCATAACTTTCCGATTTATTTGCTAATTTTTACCTTAGACTAATGTTCCACGACCGAGTACATCGCAAAATGTTAATCCACAATCATTGATAAGTCCGATGACCCCAGCTAATAGTACAAAAGAAGTGATAGAACCTTGTTTACAGTAAGTGATACAAGTACTTCAGTTATAAATCTTTTTTTCATTTTTATACAAACTATCTAAATAAATTTTGTGAGAATAATTAAATTTATTATATGTATTTCAAATGAAAGTAAATATTTCAAGTTTATAAATACATAGACACATAGTTGAATTATATTCTTTTTTTTTTTTAGAAATGTAGTTTCTACAGTTAACTTAGGTATTGAGTTACCATTAATGTATATTAATACAAGAACAAGAAATTCTGAATATAATCCAGCAAGATTTATGGGTCTGATTATGAGGATTAGAAATCCTAGAGCTACTGCATTAATTTTTCATTCTGGAAAAATAGTATGTACTGGTGCAAGAAGTGAAGAAGACTCTTATTTAGCAACAAGAAAGTTTGCAAGAATAATTCAGAAGTTAGGTTTTGCAGTAAGAAGTATTATATATTATATTTAAATAAATAGAGAATTAATAATCTTATATTTCATTTTACGTGTCTATTATTACAGGCTAAATTTTATAATTTTAAAATACAAAATATAGTTGCTACATGTGATCTAAAATTTCCAATTAAATTAGAAAATTTAAATCATATACATGGACAATTTTCTAGTTATGAACCTGAACTTTATCCAGGTCTTATATATAGAATGGTATCACCAAGAGTAGTATTGCTTATATTTGTAAATGGAAAAGTTGTATTAACAGGTAAGAATAAATTAAAAGAAAGAGATTTTTAACTTTTATAAATATTTATATATTTATATATATTAATTTTTTAGGAGCAAAAAATAGAACTGAATTGCAAGATGCACTTAATAATATATATCCAATATTGAAAAGTTTCAGAAAGCAATAATAAATTTTTTCATATTTTAAGTTTTTGTAAGATAAATAATTTATATAAAAGCAACTAAAATTGATCATGTTATCAAATATAATATAATATAATTTAAGTTCATATATAATTGACATAATTTATTAGGAAAGTAACAATTTTTTATCAGTAAAAATTAATAGTATATAAGTGTATATAATATTATCTTAATAATATTTGCACAAATTACAAATTAGATCTTCTTTAATAAATTAAATTATATAATTTATATAAAAATTATACAAATATAATAGCATATATATATAATATGTTAAGCTTCTTATATAACTTATAAATATATATCTTTTATAGAAATAAATTTGAATCATATATTTCTGAACATTATAAATATAAAAATATTAATCAATATTATATCATTATGAAAATAAAACTGATAAATATAACTGATAAATAAATTTTTATAAAATATTTATCTCACTAGATATATGTTTCAAAGATGTGTTTTTATAAAAAATATTAGAAATACATTTATTTAATTATATTATATTTAATTTTATTTATATTTAATTAAATTATTTATATTTTTATGAAACAATGGTAATTTTTGTAAAATTGAATTTCATGAAAGTTTAATAATTAATTTTTGATAATAGAATATATATATATA
>NW_006263372.1:266520-292122 GCF_000469605.1 Apis dorsata
ATAACATACATTGATTTTAAATTACTATTTTGCATTAAAAGTAGCATTAAGATATTTAAAAATATTTGTATCCTTATTTAGCACCAGGATTTCAGATTATGAAAAATCTTTTCTAACAAATTTATTTATTTTTTGTATTTTTTTTTCTTGTTCTTTTATTGTATTATTGGAATTATATTGGATTGTAGATGTTTTTAGATATATTAAATGTTTTGCAATCTTTGTTATCTTAACATCTTTTCATAAGATATGTCAGATATTTAATTTTGTTAATTAATATCAATTTAATAGACATTTAAACCTTTCTTCGCCGCAATCGGCAATTTTTCACCCCGGAAAAATGGATTTTCTTCCTGAAATAATATAATGAAAATTTATTACTTACATTGATATATAATTTAGAATTAAAAAATTTAAAGCAAAAAATTACATATTACAAATTAAAAAATTCAAATAAAAAATTTTAAGTTTCAATTTTAAAAAGTTAAAAATATATTATTTTCATGTTGCTTTTATTATAGTATATCATAAATTATACCTTAAATCTTTAAATTAAATTTTTAATTTTTAAGAATAAAAAAAGTAATAAAGATTTTTTATTCTTCTTGTATTCAAGATATCGGTAACGGAGGCATTAGATTAAAGAAAATAAAAATTGATAGAATAATAGAATTAACGATTTAATAGGATAACGATTTAATAAGTTGATAATTCAATTTTTAAAAAAATATGAATATATTTCTTACAACTTGAAATTGATCCACGATTTGATTGAAATTGGAGTTTGAAATATGCATATTTGGAAGATTGTTGCTGTTTGTAGAATCAACTGAACAATCCAACATATGTTCCGTATCGCACATACAATCTTGTGCACTTTGGTAATCTCGACTGAATGCTGCTGTATTTTCGAAGTTTACGATACAATTGTTTTTACCTATACAATAATCATAATATGATTAAATTTTGTTACTGATTTAACAGTTTATTATTAAAAAAAAGTTTTATTAAAATAGAATATTAAAAAATTTAAAAAAAAAAAAAATAGATTTAAAAAAATTATTTTTCAATAATGAGAATTGGTTTCTTAAAAAGTTAATATGGATAGTTTATTAAATTTTAATTAAAATATAAAAAAATTATTATTTATCATTGTATAAAATTATTATTAATCATTGTATAAAGATTAAAAATTTTTATTAAAGTATTTTACAATAAAAAAGATTTAGAAAAGTATAAAAGAAAATACATATGTGTAAAATAGATATCAATCATAATTTTAAAATGTTAAATCACTTACTGGTATATCCAACTGGACAAGGATTCGGTGGTGTACAATATGCAGGTAAAGCATTCTCTTTTTCATTCTTGATATTTTTCACACTTCCAGGTTTGATTCTTTGTCTATCATTCACTTTGTCATTATTGGTAATATGTTGATGACTCCACAATGAGCTATGTTGCAAATATTCTTGATCGCGAATACTGGGATTAGGATTCAAAGTATCCATACTATCGTAATCAGCAGGTAGCTCAAGAGGAATTTCTTTCGGTTTATCCTGATATTCCAGATAGGAATCTGCTGTATCGATAAGTTCATTTCCCATTTGATTGATTAATTCTCGGAGAAGAGTATCGGTCAATAATTGTTCTTCCTGAAATTAAAATTATATAAATTAGTAAATTAATTTCGTTTAAAATTCACTATAAAAATATTGTTGAATATATATAATAATATTAACAATTGTACATGAAAACTTTCATTAAAAAAATTTTTCATTAACAATAAATTGAAAAGATTTTAATATGTAAAATATATTGAAACTAAATAGAATTAAAAATAATATGTTACCTTAAGAGGTGGAGGCAAATATACTGATGCTTGAACAGCAACAGCCACAGAGAAAAACAAAATCCAATACATGGTTTTGAGTAATCTAAAATAATTAAATTAATGATTTATAATATAATCAATATTATATTTTTATTATAATTAATTGTTTACATCGCGATTAATTAAACCGAAATCAATTAGATTAATTTTAAATAAATTCTTTTTTTCATTTATTAAGTATATATATTAAATAATAACAATCTACAAAAGAAAGAAAATCATTACATATATCATTATATAATAACAATAATTTTTTAAATATTTTGTTCTTCATAAAAATTACAAAAATTAATTTTATTTAAAAAATCTCACTGAAAAATTTATATACTAATATATAAAAATATATACAAAAAACAACAATGTAAATATCATTAGATTATCGATTCTTATTTGAGGCCAATAACTATTCGCGTAATTTTTTTATTACAATTTTCAAATCGAATTTCCATTTGAACTATTTCAAAAAATCTTTGAATATGTAAAAATACAAAAAAATTAAAAAAACCAATATATATACATCAAAATAAAATAATCAAATGGAACTTACCAAAAATAGTGTAATAATCGCAATAATGTACTGATGAAGCGATCCTCGAGTTTCGTGAATGGTGAAGTGTATGGGTTGGGTTTTCTTCCAACAGAAGCGGCGCTGTGCTCGCATGAAATATTGATCCATATTTTCCGCGCTGCTTTTCTCCCTTCCATTTTCACATTCGACCACCATACCGCCTACAATCCTCTCTTACAACCCACATTCGTAAAACCGAGTTACGAGCAAAGGTCGACTGAACCTCATGACGTCATTTTTGCGATTAAAGGATGAGTATCTGGCAGGATAGGAGGAAATACATTTTTAAAATAGATATATATGGAAATATTCTTATTTTTTCAAATCATATTATTTTGGAAGATTTTATAAATATGAAATGCATGTTTTTTTGATAATATTATTATTAAGAAAATAATACATTAAATTAGGTCAACTTTAAAATTATTATATATCGAAATCGAAATATATCGAAATCATATAAAATACAATATATGAAAAATTTAATTTAAAATTAATTTCAATATTTAAGCAATAAAAAATAAAAATTAGAATATAATCATTTTTGATATTTATTGTGTTTTGATTAAAGAAAAAACAAATATTTTATTTACATCGAATTCGACTTTAAATAATAAATACATAATAGGATAATTTGTGATTTAAATGTAAAATAAAATAGTTAAAACAGATATTATTTTTAAAATAATATTTATTTTGAAAAAAGTTCCGAAAAAATATTAATGAAAAATCTGTCAAAATGTACATCGTCATTGCTGATATAGAAATCATTGTTTGACACAAAGCAACGTTTTTATTGAGAGAGCATCGCGTCAATGGAAAGACTAAAACACGAAATGAAACGACATCCGAAAGCTCGAAAGATCAAAAGACCCTTGGCATTCATTATGGTCGTATATAAACTTCCATTAATAATTGTCTCGCTTTGCATACTTCCAACTCAATTTCTGAAATCAAATTGCTACCGTGTTTCCGTCCACCGACGAAAATTACTCTCTTTATTGAATCATGTTCTCGCGCAAGGGACACTTTGTTCTCTCGAAAATCCTTGCGTTATGGTTACCGAGTGAGCCACAATTGTGTTTGCCTTCGTATAAAATCTAGGAATAAATTGATTTGATTTGTAGATTTAGTTAGTTTAATTAATCGCTAGTTTTATTATTAGTCAATTTTTTAAAACTTTTAAAAAAAAATTCTTAATTTAAATTTAAAATTTATTTTTTTGACATTTGATGATGATATTAATGTACACATAAAATAGATAAGTAAAATATATACAAGTTATAGAAATTGAGACAATAATTTTCTAGTTAACTAATAAAATATATTAATATATTTTTTTTATATTTTTATAGTTAAACGATAATTTTTTAGTTAAATGATAATTTATAAATCCTTTATACATAAACTAAATTAATTAATAAATTATTTAATAACTTATTTATTCCATTAATTTTTATTAATAAAATATCAGATCGAAAAAATATTAAAATTATAATAAAAAAAAAGTATAAGAAACAGATGATTATCTTTCTCTAAAGGGATAAAGAAAATAAAGGAAATATTATCCGATTATGCGCTTATCTCATATCTAGTTATTCATCCGTTTAACTTTTCTCATTTGACAAACTTACTATTATTTATGTCATTGAATAATAAATAAATTGCATGTTTATTATTTTTTATTTATTAAATTTGAAAAAAGTTAATTTAAAAAAATTACATAAATCAATTTCCAATGATTGTATTTTTAAAGATTAACAAAAAAATATATATGAATGTTTTTTAATTTACAAAAATGAAGAAATGCTTTTCAATGTGAGATTTGATATTGAATGGTTCCATATCGTTCTAAATGTACTTATATTGATGGGTTAAAATGCATAGGGTTCGTCACTTACGTCAATGGACATGTTATCGGCAGTTAAATGACTAAAACGTTCGAGAAATTCATTAATTTATGATTGACTCGTCATTTCGATTTTAGGTTAGGAATATTATTATTCATGACATCTATAATATCTACATACTCGTCTATAATAAAAGTTCTTTATCATGAAAATACATTTATTACGTATAATTTACGTATTATTTTAGTAATAGTTATATATATTTTATTTTTTAAATTGTGTTTTAATAATAATTGCAATATAATATATGAAAAATTTAGAACTGAAATTGATCGATTTTGAAATTGATTGATTTTTTGAAAGTTTTTAAATTTTAGTTACCTGAGCATATAGAAGATAACTACTTCGTAATTAATGAATTTAAAAAATATTCTATATAGCACAATATATTATTATATATTTCATAACTCAATATCATTCATTTATCATAAACAAAATATTTCACGATACAGTATTATAAAATCATAAAAGAGATATTTCATAACACAATACAATTTATACTATATATTTAATACTACGAAATATTTTGCAATATAATGAAATTATATATTACGTATTATTAATAATATTATAGTCAAAATATTCTACGATACGACAAATATAAGTGGTACGCCATCGATAAAGTATCTCGTGAATTTGTTCATTAGAAAGAGAGTTGGAATTAATCCTAACTTCAGTTTAGTGAATTCAGATTCGTGAGTTTATGTATTATATAGTATTGTGTCGCGAAATATGAATTATATTGTGGCGTCTTATGAATTATATTATGTGGAATATTTTGTTCGTAATTACCAAGTTAATCTGTTTTTAATTTCTACATTTTATAAATACATAATTTTATATAAATATAATTTTATATATTTTGCTAAAGAATTTATTATTTATAATCCAAAACGCTTTATTAATTTTTGGCTTCCGAAACCACATATTACTAACCTCAATATCTCGAACTCTGTTTCATCCAACTTTTTACTGAAGTTCTTATCCATAAATTTTGTCAAGTCACTAATAGTCAAATCTCTTCCTTCTAATCTCATAAATATTCTTTAATTCATTATTAAATATTAACATCATACTAGTTTAATATCACAAAAGAAAACAATGTAAGTAAAAATTTTAATTTTTTGAATAAATTAGTTACATAATGATAATATACTTTAGCTCATATCATTTTTATCATCATTAAATTTTTCATAATTGTTTCATTTGTAATACTTTTTTCTTGAATCTCTTCATTCATAAATAAAACATAAATCATTTATCAGCACATAGATTTATATTAAAAAAAATAGAAAAATATTAATCAATGGAGAATGTGTTTAGCACTTTATAGTGTATGTGTATTTCACAAAGAAAATATGGAGAGAATAAATTTCATAGCGTATAAAAGAAACACTAGATACACGATGAAAAATTTTTAATCGACTATTTGAAGTCACCGTATTTTTTCTTATTTTTTAGATTTCATAGTAATTATTTATCTTTTATAATAAACCAAAATTTTTTTTTTTTAAATAAAACCAATTAACATACTTTCAACATATTTCCTACGGGGTTTACCGGATAAAAGATTCATTAATTAATTATTTGAAATCATATTTTTTCTCATTTCAAATTTTACAATGATGATCCATATTCTAATTAGCCAAGATCTTTTCTATTAGATGTATAGTAAAATCAATTATCTGTTTGAAATCACTATATTTTCTATCGGGTGTATAGCAAAATCAAGATTTCTCAATTGACCATATTTTTTCTCATTTTAAATTTCATAATGACGATCCTATTTTAATAAATCAGAACTTTTTTTATTTTTCTAATATATGATATTTTCTTCTGGATAGGTGGTGTAAGGTTGTTACGCTATGTCTCGCCGTCACGAGTATTGATCTCCGCGGAGCCACTATGTGAATGGGCTATAACCGTCTCACCCTAGAACCTGGGAATACAAAATCTCTGTCCTTGTCTCGTTTCCTTAGCCTCCTTCTCCTTTGTCCTCTTTTCGTTTTGGACTCAAGTCCATTTTATGTGGGTTGGATTTCTTCGTTTTGGACTACATCCTCCCATGCACTTATTGGCGCCTGTGGAATGCTCTACCTTGACTCTGACCTATTTCTTTGTCTTTTTGTATTTAGGATTTGATTTAGAATGACTTAGAATTGGATTATATGATTTGTGAAATTTTTTTTTAATTGTATTTATTTTAATTTTCTTATATTATTTATTTTTTCTCTTTTTTCACTTTTTGTTACCTTTTTCTGTTTTAGATTTTTAGATCTTCTTAATATTTGATCAAAAAAATTTGGACCTATGAAGTTTAAACAATCTGCACAATCTTATAAAAATGATATCTTATATATATAAAATTTTATTGATATACTTTGTAAAAATGATATCAACATTAGAATAAAATGACAGAAAATAATATAGATCATGACTGAAGTTTGAAGACAAAATATTTTCATGTCTAAAAATCTGTATAATTAATCAACTTCAAGTAAAACACCTAGTAATTTCAGTTTTTATATTACAAGTATGTAAAATGTATCTTTTACAAACAAATCGAAATCGAAACTCCTAGATCATGTGAAAACTAATTAAATGCTACATGTGTTCGTGTGAAGGAATCACGCATGCACGGTGTAAAGTTCATCCAACATTTGTGGTAATGTGAAAATATCATTTTTCATTAATTCCTTTTCTTTTTCTCTCTTCGTTTATTTCAATACTCTTGAAATATTTTCCTCAATCTGAAGGATTTAATTAAAACAAATAATACGTATCCAAATCATTATTCAAATCTAACCTATATTTATTTCAAACTTAATTCAAACATAATTCAATCTAATCTAATCTATCTTAACGTATTCTAAAAAATATAAGTTCTGAAAAATATAAGTTATTTAAAAAACATCGAAATTATTTATATAGTTCCTTGTAAATCATTAAAGTTATTCACGTTTTTCAGTATTTCTTCTTGCATCCGTAACAATGGAATTCTCAATTTCATCAAACTCCGCTTAAGTCTCCTAACCTAATTTATATTTACTCCAAACTTGATTTAAACATAATCCAACTTAATATAATATATCTTAATCTATTCTAAATAAGAAACACGATAATTTATTTATTTCAAAAGCATTGAAATTAATTCTTCATAAATTCTCAATTAATTAGTTCTTCATAAAGTATTGTCCAAATTTTAAGTAATGAATGAAAATTAATAATTTTTGTTTTTTAACACTTAAGATCCATCTTCAATAATGGAGTTCTCAATTTCATCAAATTAATCTAATTTACATTTATTCTAAACTTAATTCAAATATAAATCTAATCTATTTTACTTTATCTTATTTTAAATTTTAAAAATACATCTATTTATTTCAAAAGTATCGAAATTAATTAATCAATTCTTTGAATATATATTTAAATAAATTATTATTTAAATTTTAAAATAATGAATGCATATGAAAATTAATCATCATTCCTCAACATCTAGGATCCATCTTGCATCCCCAACAATGGAGGCCTCAATTACATCGGCCCATATCTCGATAATATCAAGCCACTTCTGGGCTCCAGCTGGGAAAACAGAATTCGCTCGATCCTTGACGAGTTCGTGTGTAAGCCGAATTCGCATTACGCGAAACAATTTCCACGAGTGAAGAAATTCTTGGACATGGTCGCCATTTGGGCTAACGATGTTTCTTGCAAAGACACAATTGTGAAACAGGAAGTGATTAAGCACATCGAGTGTATGGTGAAGGATAGCCTGGTGACACAATTTGCGGATCCGATTCTTGATAATGGGCCGAATAAAATAGATTCCGATTCTTTGGCCACTAAGCATAATTCCTTACAATGCATGAACGTTTGGAGGTTTATCACCGAGAAAGATTATTGGTTGTGCCAAGATTGCTCGTGAGTGTGCATATTCTTTATCTGATGATATTTCTTCTCGAATATTGATCATTTTTTATGCAGAATACTAATTTTTATTGAAATTGTTAAATTGTTATTTGTACTAGTGAGTATAAAACAGCATATAGGATTGGAAAATGTTTGAATATGATTTTAAATACAATTCAATAGTACTTATATACTTTGTCTTTAAACAAAATGGATTTTTTTGAAATTATAAAATGAACGTTTGGAAATGTTTAATGAGTATGATTGTAAAATGTGATTAAAATTAATCTCTGAATAATACTTTCTCTGAATAATTTGAGACAAAAATAAAAACTAATTGTTCAGATATATTATTTATATTAAAATTCGGTGGTATATCATGATTGTTACTTACAAAAATTTATAAATATTAGATAAATGTTTAGATAAATTAAAGATAAATCAAATAATTATGAATTCTAATTTCATTTTGTAGAACACCAATCCACATAGATCCAAAAACTAATCGAAAAATCCACGAAAACAATGGAGAGAGTTCGAACAGCGACTTGGACGTCGAGGTCGGTTCGATCTCGCAGGAGCCATCATCTTATTTCACTTGTGGAGCCTCCTATGATCGAATTAACAACCAAGAAATCGAGGCATCAACATGTCAAGCCGAAATCAAAAAACAAGAACTCGAATTCGTCTTCCAATTAAATCTACAGAATCAAATTCCAACAACAACTTCGAACAATTGTTGCATGGAAACACAAGACACGATAAAAATCAAATGTGACTATGACACAAAATGCGTACACACTCAAACCAGCCAAACGAATTTGAACTTCATTTTCACAACGAATCAATGCGAATTAATCAAACCCTGCGACGCTTCTATTTGCTCTAAATCCTATCCAAGAAGAATAAGTATACAAGAATCAAATATGGTATGTTGCGACCAAAATATATTCCCCAAAAATTCAAAATTAAAAATTTACATATACAAAACAATGAGTACCGATCGATGCACGACTCGAGATATGCCAAACGTATCCAATCTCTCGCTTCCCTGCAAATCGAATCAGCTGATCGTTCGACTATTCGAGACGGATCCGTTCTTGTTGGACTCTTGTTTGATTTTGTTAAGGAAAAGATTCGAGAAGGACGTGAGCAATGCTTGCTCGTGCATAAACGACATCCTGAAGAAGTTCGACGACTCGATGATCAAGCACTTTCGCTTGAACTGCGAGATTAAACATGGCCGCCTCGATTTGAATCTGGTGTGTAAAAACGGCAACATCACCAAGTCTCGATGGTTTCTAGCCAGAATACCGACTTGTACTAACGTTCACAAACGTGATTCGTGTCACAACAAGGACAACAAGGACGTAGAGAGCTGCGAGAAATACGGAGAGCCGCGAAAATCGATGGAGATCCCAATCGATCCTGTATGCAATGAGGAGGTGAAGATAGAATGTTGCAAAGAATTGGAGGAGCGAAAAACTACTTTCTATTCTTTTTGCTCGAACGACAGTTCTATAAGTATGGAATCATCTGTATCGAAGATTGAAAAGGAGAAAGAAGAGGAGAAAGAGGTTAACTTCGTGTGGTCGAGAGAGGGGCCGAAGAAGATGGAATTTGTACTTTCTTCCAAGAATGCGATAAGCCCGAAGAAGAACCGTGGAAAGGCGAAAGTTTATTTTGAGGTTGATGCTGAAAAAGGTGAGGAACATGATGATGAAATTAGTGACAAGTCTGAATCGTTTTTGAATGAAGAGAAAGAAGAGACGATAATGGAGGGATATAAGAGCGAAGAAATTGTGGATGAAAAGAGTTTTACATTTGAAAAGAGCGAGATACGTGAATTTGTCATGATAGGTACCGAGAATGAATTGACATTGTGCGAGTATGATTATTCGTCTGATAGCTTGAAGGAGAATGTTCTTAAAGAAGATCAATCGATGAGTAAAGTCCGCGACACTGAAAAATGTTTTTCGAATAACGAATTTTTCTCATCTGATAATCTAAATCAACGTGAACAGAAAGATTTGTGCGTGACTAATGAAAAGATAGAAAGTTTAAAAAAAGATTATAAAGAATGTCATCTAGAAGAAAATGTTGTGGAAATGCAAAAACTGGAATGTTCACACACGAAGGAATGCGAAGAATACTTGAAGGATACTTCTTGTTCAATAATGAAAAAAGACATTTCAATGGACAATGAAATATGTACTTGTGAATTAAGGAATAATACTCCTCAAATGGAAAATTGCATAAAACAAGAAATGAATATTTTATCAGAAGGTGTTGTAAAGTATAATTTTGAATTAAACAAAAATATTTGTCAGGTAGAAGATACGTGCAAACGAGAAGTGAATACCTTGGAAAAGAAGAAAAATTTGGAGGAAAAATATAGCGTGGATTCTATTTCATTCGTCCATTCGAACTCGACCAAGTGTTCTTGTTGCGGCAAGGCTCTTTCAAGCCCCTCCGACGAAGAAATTAGTGAAACGAACAAATTTTGCACGAACGAAACGATTCTTGATTCAAAAGTTCAAGAGACATCAAACTTAATTGGAACAGAAAATATATCGAATAATTTAAAATCTTCGAATCTTCAATATTGCAAATTTCAAACTAGTTCGATCATTTCTTCATCTCCCGATCGATGTTACAATACTATCAACAGCAACGCAACAGATTCGCCACGATCATGTCCAAATTGCGAACAAAACATGTCTAAACAATTTACTAGCGAAAAAATTTCAGATCCTCCTGTCCCCGAATCCATATTTATGTTCTGTAAAGATTTCAATGTGACGAATTTCTCTTCTACATCCGATGAGGAAAGTTTGAGTGAAAATTTCGAGACGAGGGATCAAGAAACGCGCGGGAAATTCAAATCGCCTTGCAGAAAATCGACTCCACCGTGTCGTCAAAAATTGATACATTACACAACGTGCGATAATTCCTCATGCCCTGCGAAAAACTTTCGTCGAGTGAGATACGTAAAGCCCGATTCGAAATGCAAATCGAGAGGGGCAGATGGCGTTCGAGTCGTTGCACGACACAAGAGTCGTCGAGGATCCGTGATCCCAAACAATCTGTGTAGCTCGTTTCCAGCCATCGATCGTATCAAATACCTGATACGCAAGAAATTGCGAAAATTGCTTCTTGAGGAACGTGATAAGGGAACATGCACGTCGAAGACATTTCTGAGAACCGACAAATACTTGGTCAGTATATCGAGTGGAAAATTGAACGGGGAGCGTGTTATCTACAAACCTTGTCCAGGTAGATCTCCGATTCGTTGTCCTTTTAGGGCCAAAAGTCGATGCGAAACTGGTGATCGGGCAACAGTGAAAACGTTCTCGGAGGGAAAATCGTTAAACAAGAATAAAAATGTGATTGGTGATACGATCAAAACAAAATGTCAAAAAATGATCCAGAATAACGATATATTCAAGAGAATCAAGATGGCGGATGTTTTGAAATCTCAGAAATGTGATTCGAAAAAATTATCGATCGACGCGCGGGATTTGAATAAAGAGAAATCGAAAATTAGAAAATTGGATAGTTATTCGTTAAAAAGTAGAAGCTTGAAGGATGATCGTTCAAGTGTTGTGTCTTTGAATTCGACCAGAGTGGTTTTCTTTGAAGACCAGGGTGATCATTTTATAAATCGAAGCTTTCTTCGTGAAAAAAATTTCGTGTTGAGGAGGGATAACAGAAACGTGGCGAATA
Source organism: Apis dorsata (assembly GCF_000469605.1). NCBI lineage: Eukaryota > Metazoa > Arthropoda > Insecta > Hymenoptera > Apidae > Apis > Apis dorsata. Next base: position 278,528 of record NW_006263372.1, read on the forward strand.
ATTGTGAATTAAAGAAAGATTTTTTCATCGATTCGAGATCAATAAGAAGTTATTCTAGAAAAAACTGTGAACGTAATTCTGTTCGAAATGAAACGAAAACGGAGAATAGAACTTGCTCTGATAAAATGAGATCTTTTGAGAAACGTTTGTACAAACTCGAGAGAAAGCAAAAAGAGGATAATAATCTCACGATTTTTCTCAACGATTACGAGAGATTGATTAGCGAGCTCGACGCAGATTTTAGGTTAAAATTGTTGCAATACGTGACACTTTGCAGAAGCGTAAAGAATTGTTTGATGAAAAGATTGCAACCGGATGACGTTTGTGAAAGTTCAACTTCCGTGTAACAAAGGAGAGGGGGAAAGTCGATTTAATCGATGGATCGATGAATTGATTTTGATCGATAAATAATTTTATATTATTGTTATTTTATTGTTTAAGATTTTTGTTTAAGATGTGCCTTTTTTTAGGTATGTTGATGTAATATAGTTTTTTTGGAAATGTAGAAGAGAAATAGTGCTGTATGTGGAATTGTTTTTGACAAATTACAATGAATTAGAGGGAAGAATGAATAAATATTTTTACAATTTTTTTCAATTGTATATATAGTTTGTATGTCTTTGATTTGTTTGTTAGAAGAACATATTTCAAATATTTAAAATTATTTTCAATTTAATATATTGTAAATTTTCAATATAGTAAATTGTTTTAATAATTCAGTTTACATTTACGTTTACAATAATTTATTGAACTAAAAAGAAAAATTAATTATTTTTCATATACCAAAAATTTAAAAATATTCAAAGAAATTGTATCATAGAATATATTCTCACAAAATACTAATTTTTATTATTAATATATAATTTTTAATAAATATTACAAAAAACTTAACCTCAATAGATTAATTCTATCCAATCGTTAAAATATAATAATCATTGAATGATTTAATATAAATTATCACAAATGAATATAAATAAAAATTTGATCCAAACATGATTTCCATGACAATGGAATAATTTTAATTCGAACAATTTTATTTTGAGAAAAGTGGCAATAAAATACGAGCAATCGTTTGTTGGAGTATATTTGCTGCCAAATGCCTTATCACATATCATGGTGAAAATGATAGTGAAATTCGAGTTATTTAAGGCGTGCCAGCCCCCCGAACAGAAGATAAAGTATTGTAGACCAACTATTGAGAGCAAGCAGCATCCATCCTTCTACCCAGATCGATATTTCCTGGCAACCACCGGGGAGAGGGTGCCCATCCCAGTTACTCTGTGTTTGTAACAATGCAAGTCGACTCCTAACAGCTAGTGAAAGATTTAAGCTGTCGATATCTTACATTTTTTTTCTTATATTTTTCGTATCCTTTTATTTTTTTATTAAGTTTTTTGTTTAAACGAATATGTTAATGAACAAATTAGATTTCTAACCTAACTTTCAAATAAAGATTTCATTTATATAATTTTTAACGTGTTGAATTCTTTTTGTAAATGGTTATCATGTATTCATGTGAAAATAAAAAATGGAATTTTATTAAAAAAAAAACAAAGTTATTAACTTAATTTCTTTAAAAATAGAAGTGAATGAGAATTAAAATAAAAGAATTGCATAATCCACTACAGTAGAAATGGACAATCTCGTGTAGACGAAGTAGGATATTAGGAACACTGTACAGTAGAATCAAGCAGTTTTACACCGTCCATATTTCACGAGTAACCTAAATGCTCGAGTATTTTACTTAGAGCCAAAAATTTATGTTATAAAGTTTTGATATAATTTATGTTTTCAACTGTTTGCGTATATTGCTTTTTCAAGACATAGAGATATAGAGAATTAAAATTATTTCATAATCTTTAAACAATTTTTCAATTACAATAAGAGAAATCATAAGATCATAATAGCAATAATAAGAAAAATTCTAAAACAAAATTATTCCTTCAACATTTTCTAAAATTAATTAAAGTGATATCTAAAGATTTTATTTTAAAAATCTTAATAAGTTTATTTTGAAGAAATTCTAATTAACATTATTCTTCATTTATTTAATAAAGAATACAAAATCATATCTTTAGATTTTTTAATAAAATTCATTACATATCAACCACTCTAGCATTCAAGCACTTCAAATATTTCATATTTATCTCAAATTTTAACACCTTTAAGAAAAATAAAATCAGCCTTTTAAAAAAATCATCTTTTCAATCCCTCTTTCAATTAAACCCACACCTTTTAACATCATCCCACAACCAACCTTTCTATTTTCCAACATCCTCGTTCGACTTCCCCTTAAAAACTACCCTCACGTAGTTTCCGTGTGCTGAATTACAGGACGTTGCATAAATAAGCCCGAGGGATCGTCAGAGATACGCGGACATTAACGTTAATACCGTTATATACGAATTTCTGTTCCTGCGTAACGTTTTGTTGTTGCAAAATTGGCCGGGGTACAACAAAGCCCCGCCTGGGGTCGATCTAAAAGGGTTCGCTGGATAAGACGATTGGCCAGTGATATCGATGCGTCGACCTACCATCGGCCAATCGTGTCGCGGCACCGTGGGTCGCGCATGCGCCTTGATCGAAAGCCAAGTTGGCGGTACCCCACCGACGCCGTGAACGACGCCAGGCGACGTCGTCGACGTTCTCCGTCGCGTACCCCGCGCTTTTGCTACCCTACTCCGCTCGTAATCATATCTGGACTTAATTATTGGTGAGTGGTGGTTTGCCCCTTGTTTTCAACTCACGACAAACCTTCATTTCTTTTCTCGTTCTGATTTTTTATGTGAAATTTAATACACGTGTAACACGCTTATTCCGTTATTGGTTTTTGAGAATCATTGGTGATGAGAGTTTATCGGGCTGGTTATTCCAAGAGTGTTTTTTGGGGGAGAGCTGAAGTCGTGGGGAGGTGAAGTTTGGAAAGAGGAGAATATATTTTCAGTGTGACCAGTGAGGTGATTCTGTAAGGAAACTGGTAAGATCTAACGTAATCGTATGTATATACGGACTTGGTTTTTTTTTTTTATGCAAATGATTATAGTTTTTATTGAATTTAATTTGTGTGATTAATTATATAATTGTTGATTTTTCGAGGATCGTTTTTGAAGAGTTGTTCCAAAAGTGTTTTTGGAGAGAGTTGTGAATTTTGATATGATGGAAGAGATTTGTGTGATGTATTTTTTGTGTGAACAAATGAGGTGATTCTGTCAGGAAATTGATAAGATCATTTTTGCACCTTCCTCAAAATTTTTTTCCAATGTAATGTAAAAAATCAGCAAAATTATTTGTTCTAAAGACATTATTTGAAAAAGTTTTGTGGAATTCGTATAAAAGAAGATGAATTTCATTTGGAAAAATTTTCGTGATGTGATCTGTTTCTATTAGAAAATTTTCTATTGAGAAGAGTTTATTCTATGAAGATTTGGGAATTTCATTTTGCGATATATGGAAAAAGTGATGGTCAGATCTATGAGAATCTTATTTAGTTCACTATTGAAAGCGGTTTTTTGGTGGTAAAAATTGATTGTGCGTGTGTGATAGTGTAGAAACGATTCGAAAGGATCGATTCGATTGGTGAATCGTGACTTTGGACTGCAATAGGGAGATTTGTGCAAGGATTTGGATTGTGTAAATGTCAGGGATCGGAAAAATATCAGAGACTTTTTCGTATTGATCTGTCACGAAAGTGCATCGGGTTTTCATTTTAAAATGAAACTACATTTTTATTTTGATAGACATGTTTGATGTGAAAATGGACGAATTTTTTTTAAGAAAAATTTTATCAAATGAATAAAATATCTGAATTATTTTCTAAATTAATTAAATTTGTTATATAAAGTTCTGTTCATTTTGTTGTCCTAATCTAAAATCTCAGAAGAAATTCAAGAAAAATCAAGTTTCATGAATATATATAATAAATATATAAAAATATATGCACTATAATTCGAATAATTTAGATTCGAATCTAAATCAATTTTAAAATCAATAATCATTAACGAAAACTCTATATTCAAATTATATTTCACAAGATCGATAAGGTGTGTTCAGTGAGATATGTTTTAGATTGCATCTATTATTGAGAATTCGTGGAAAAACTAGTAAGGATGTGCAACGAGTCCATTAAGCGAAATCGGTCGTTTCCATCTTTCTCGTTCCACCCTAGCTCGTTGTGTACACGTGCTGTACATTTTCTGCCTTTTGTCTGTCACGTGCCGTTTTAATATCCGTCAGCCATTGTCCCGCGATACGTCTCTTTGCGATCGAGTCGATAGTACAACAATTTTTCGAATATAAGTCGATTGCCATTCCACCAGAATTTTCCCTGAAATTTTATCAAATTAATTAATTTTATCAAACAAAAGAATAAATAAAATTCGATTAATATCAAAATTTCCTTCCAATTTTCCAATTTTCACACTTTGGAAATTAAGAATAATTTTAAATCGCGTTTAAAATTCTAAAAAATTAACATACCTTTAAAATTTGTAATTCAATGATTTGAAATATTACATAAAAAATTAAAGTGATATCAATTTTTAAAATAAGAAATCGATTTAAATATTAATTAAATATTAATTAAAAATTAATTTCGTCCACATTTATCTATTTTGTCTCTAATTTTTTTAATTCAATTATTATTATTATAAGATTAGATTTTCAAAATTGAACGATATATGTAAATTTCTCGAATATTTCATATCGAAATTCTTGATATATCGCACGATGTTTGGACGAGAGAAGTTTAAGGGAAAAATACGAGTCGAGAGAGGAGGTGGTTTCTTCTCGCATTTTTCTACCCTCTGGAGACGTTCCCTGGAGAGTTCGAGGATTAGGGTTGGAGAGACTGCCACTCCAAACAAACACCCCTACTACGGGGTCTCCCCTTGCACCTCAATATCGAGAAGAAACGTCCTCACACAAGTATACCTTGGTTTCGAAGATGCGAGGGTTTAAAGATTTAATATCGTTTAATTTAAAGATTTTATATCGAATGGGTGGTAATTGTTTGAATTGCTCGTGGACGATTATAAGAAGTAGGATTAAACGTTTCTTCCATTTATTTCTGTGAAAATAACAAGTGAAAAAGATGACTTGATTGTTCCAAATAAAATAGAAAATAATTTTGAAAATAAATTACAATAAATTAATTGTAAGTATTTAGTAGTATTTTCATATGATTATAAAAATTTGATATTGTGTAAATAAAATGTAGAATCTGATAAAAAATGTTTCATTGAAAAATAGGTATGTATAGATACTTTTTTATAATTAAATTCTGATTCTTTCAATACTAATAATTTGATTTTTACTGAATTAAATTAGCATTAAAAGTTTTGAGAAAATGGAAAATTATTTTAACTTCTGATTTATATAATAATATTTGTAATAATATTATATAATATCTAATATTTTATAATAAATTTGTAATAACTAAAATATAAATAAAAAAAATATAAATATAAATATAATATAATATAAAATATAATAAATTTGTAACAACTATGATATTTTGAATGTCAAGATATAGGTATACAAGAGTACATATAAATTTGAATATCAGAAATAAAAATAATTTTGTAATATTTACTTCTTGATCTCGAATATGAATTATAAAATTTTATCTTACATATCTTGGGAGAGATATCCCTTTATTAAATATTCCTGTTAATAATGAAATTTATTCATGAGATTTATGTACTTTAGGGGCTGCCAATTGTCAACGCGACCATTTGCAGCCAGAGAGCAACCCCAATAATTGGAAAATGTCCGGATTCGCTGCGGCGGGTCTCGTGGCTTTCGATTCCATCAAGTCCAAAGCATCGCAAAAACTAGCTGGGTAATGTCACGCATGCTCCTATACAACACACGAAAAATCGTTTAAAGCTATATTTAGCCATCCATTCCTCTGTATCTGACTATGCGCGTAATTAAACCCACATGCTCCACGCGATTCTCTTCAATTCCTCGTTATGTAATATCCGTATTATTTAATAAACAATTCTTTTAATGAATTTTATTGAACCGAATATCTATGTTTCAGTGAAAGAAGAATTTCAATCTATTCAAAAAATTATATTAAAATCTTTAAAAGAATGAATTAAATTTCATTTAATGCAAATTTTTTGTAATAATTTATTGTAATAAATTGTAATAATTGTAATGTAATGTAATTGTAATATAATTTTCTTTGATTTGTAGCTTTTAATTGTACATATATATATATTTCTAAATTTTAGATCTTTTATTAAAGATTAAAGATTCCAAAGTGTCTGTTTGTTCTTTTGAAAAAGAATTGTTTTTATTATGAATGCTTCTATTCTTTTTTTTTGTATTTAATTTGAAAATTTATTCAAAATTTGTGACCTCAAGTTAAAATTATATTAAAATCTTTAAAAGAATGAATTAAATTTCATTTAATGCAAATTTTGTTGTAATAAATTGTAATAATTGTAATGTAATGTAATTGTAATGTAATTTTCTTTGATTTGTAGCTTTTAATTATTTTATTATACATATATTTCTAAATTTTAGATCTTTTATTAAAGATTAAAGATTCCAAAGTATCTGTTCTTTTGAAAAAGAATTGTTTTTATTATGAATGCTCCTATTCTTTTTTTTTGTATTTAATTTGAAAATTTATTCAAAATTTGTGACCTCAGGTTAAAATTATATTAAAATCTTTATAAGAATGAATTAAATTTCATTTAATGCAAATTTTGTTGTAATAAATTATAATAATTGTAATGTAATGTAATTGTAATGTAATTTTCTTTGATTTGTAGCTTTTAATTATTTTATTATACATATATTTCTAAATTTTAGATCTTTTATTAAAGATTAAAGATTCCAAAGTATCTGTTCTTTTGAAAAAGAATTGTTTTTATTATGAATGCTCCTATTCTTTTTTTTTGTATTTAATTTGAAAATTTATTCAAAATTTGTGACCTCAGGTTCAGAAGAAGCAATGCTGGCTACGAGGAATTCGAAACGCCCCGTGAGGGTAGCAAAGACAACAAGGGATTCGAAGATGAGAGAGAATACAGTAGGCAAGCTTCGTTTGAATCGCTCCCGGAACCTGAACGGCCCCCATTGCGTCACATCGATACTTACTGCAAGCCAGAATGCCCCTGTCTATCGAAAAGATATACCATCGCCACTTTGGCTTGTATAGGTAAATTTTTAAACACATTTTCTTATCTTTCTCTATTCACATTTCTTCATTTAATTTTTTGATGATGAATCTGTTTATAATAATGAAATCAACAAGAGCAGAATTTCTCACTTGATTTAAATAACAAAATTTGAATCAGATTATATCTTATTATATATATATATATTTCTTACTGAAAATGATTAAATTTTTTCATTATATATATAATTATTTTTTTCTTATTAAATTTAATTTATAATAATAATTTTTTACCTTAATTTAAATTTCTTTTCTTTTCATGAAACATGTGACACACATACTAATTATGAATTGAATACTTTCTCCAATATTTCACATTTCATCAAAATCTAAAGAAATGATGTAAACTTCTTTCCAGGATTTGTAATCTCGTTCGGTATGAGGTGTAACATGGGCATGGCCAAGATGGCCATGAAGAATGCCACCGAAGACAATGACAACCACACTCTCAGGTTCAACTGGACAGTTGGAACAGAGAGCGCCCTTGACTCGTCCTTCTTCTGGGGCTATCTGCTGACCCAAGTGCCAGGAGGATTCGTCGCTTCTTTGTATCCCGCGAACAAGATATTCGGTGCTGCGATCGCCATATCCTCCTTCTTGAACTTGCTGGTACCTGGCGCACTGAAAGTGGACCCCATCGTCGACATGATTGTACAAGTTATAAAAGGTTTGGTGGAGGTAAGAAAAATGCGTTCATCCAATCTCTGAACAATTTGAAAAGGAATAATCCTTTTTCTTTCATTTCAGGGTGTCACGTATCCGGCTTGTCACGGTATTTGGAAATATTGGGCACCACCGTTGGAGAGATCTCGTTTAGCAACGCTGGCATTTTGCGGTTCTTACGCCGCTATGGTGATAGGAATGCCGCTTTCCGGTTGTTTGACCACGATCTTCGGCTGGACAGCGTCCTTTTACTTTTATGGTACGTCAGGATTTTTCTTTCCGCTCCAAAATATAATATAAATAATTATAATAATATAAATAATTATAATAATTATAATAATATTATAAATATAAATATAAATAATTTCTTCTTTCTCTTACTTAATTAAATATTTTTTTGAATAGATTAAATAGTGTTGTGACTGGATACACCTGGAAAAATATTTAAAAATATTAAAAATATTTTATAATCGTTAAAATTTTGGTTTTTGCAATTGTTGAGTTAAATTTTGTACAAAGTGTCATAAATATTGTATGTAAATAACAAATGAATTTTCAGGTATGTGTGGATTAATTTGGTACTGTTTCTGGTTATGGCTGGCATTCGAGAAACCATCGAAACACCCTTGCATCTCGGCACGTGAGCTTCGTTACATCGAAGATTCCCTTGGCCAAGGGCAAACCCAAATGGCCATGCCGACATTCGCCACGACACCTTGGCGGAAATTCTTGACTTCCATGCCGGTGCACGCCATCATCGTAGCTAATTTCTGCAGATCCTGGAATTTCTATCTGCTGGTGCTTTTTCAAGCTCGTTTCATGCACGAAGCTTTCGGCATGGCTCTACTTGAAGTAAGTTTCACAAATAATACTCATATTTTTCAAAATTTCTAAATTAAAGCTAAATTAAAAATTTAGCTAATAAAACTAAAAAAAAAAAAGATATAAATTACTTTAAATTTTGTAAATATTTTTATAATTTTTATAATATTTTATAAGTAATTTTATAAATTAATGTTGATTTATGATTTTTTATTTACCAATAAAAAGTAAATTCTATTCGTATTCGTTCGATTTTCACATTAGACTGGTGTCATCGGTTCGCTTCCACACTTATTGATGACAATGATCGTGCCTTTGGGAGGATTGTTGGCCGATTACATTCGAAAGCGTGGAATATTATCGACGACGAATGTGAGGAAGCTCTTCAATTGTGGCGGTTTCGGTATGGAGGCTCTTTTCTTTTTGGTGGTGGCTCATGCAACAACGAAAAAAAATGGGATGGCGGCGATTATCGCGCTGGCGTTTGGGGTTGCCTGCAGTGGTTTCGCCATTTCCGGTTTCAACGTGAACCATTTGGACATCGCACCCAGATACGCCAGTATCTTGATGGGAATGTCGAATGGAGTCGGTACTATAGCGGGATTGCTGGTGCCCATCTTTGTAGATCACATCACAGAGAAAAAGGTTATTATATACATCATCATATGAATTCTTTTATATATGGCATATAGATGTAAATGTCTATAAACTGATTATCTAGAAAAAAAAATTAATTATAATTAATTTTATGTGCGTTACAGGATACTCAGAGTTGGAAAAACGTGTTTCTTATAGCAGCATGTGTCCATATATTCGGTGTAACATTCTATGCGATTTTCTGTTCCGGTGAACTACAACCTTGGGCCGATCCTAATATGGAAGAACAGAAGAATTTCGCTATGGATGAATTTGGACAAGTAAAGCCACCTATTCCACCACCACCGAACACTATGCAGTCCGAATTTATCGTATGTATTATTTCTTTTTAATATTATCAACAATTATTTGTGAAAATTAATGAATATTTAACAACAATAATCGATACAATCGAAATTTCGATATTATTTAGTTATATAATTATTTAGCTTGTGATTTAAGTAATTTTTTTAATAATAAAATTTTATAATAATATATATAATAATAATAAATTTGAAATGCACATTGCTAGTAAATATAAAAATATCTATTTAAAAAATGTATGAATATTCAAGATTTCAAGTTCGGAAGAGATCGGAACAGTTCGGGCGGAATCGGCAGAAATATCGATATTGTAATATCTGAATCTTCAATTCTCAAATCGATATTGCGTTTGATTATTATTTATTATGATTCGAATTGATTTTTAGAAAATTTTCAAAATCTCGTAAAATTCTTAACAATATTCAGAAGAAATTATTTTCTTCCACATGAAATCGATTATTAATATCTTACTTCAAAAGTAAGATAAACGTTAAGTAAGATATTTTATATAAATTAATATTTTTTTCGTTTCATAGAAACAACCATCCATGGGAGGTGGAGCAACCGATGATTGGAGTAATTATGATCAACAACCCGTAGACAATATGTATGCTCAACAGGAGAAACCAGTGATAAGTTATGGGTCGACAGAAACCAACACTAATAATCCTTTCCATTCGACGAATCCCTTCGCCAGTGATATAAACGCAAGCCTGGTACAACCACCAACGATTAATGATTATGCGTACGACGTAACACAGCAGAATCAACAGTGGAATTAAATTCATCCTTCAACTAATTGGACGGACGTAAGGAAATATGTTTAAGCTGATCGATAATTTTTTAATCAATTACGTTTATTTCATAATTGCGTCTAGTACTTTCATACTTTTTCTATTCGTTGTTTATTGAAAAAAGATTTTTTTTAGATTAAATGGGAAATATTTTTATAATGTTCATAAAAAATAGTTACTTATTTTTTCTAAAAATTAATTAAATAAGTAATTCTTTTGCTGTAGAAAAATATACGTAAACATATATTATGATAGAATTTTAAATACATATTAAAATATTTAATTATATTAAATATAGTTATAAGAATTAATTTTTTTTATAAGAAATGCTTATCTTTTTCATTGTTTCAGCAAAAGATAATTATTAAAATACAAATAAAAAGGAATATATTAGAATAGATTTTGTTATATTTCTAAGTTAAAGTAAAAATAAGTAACTATTAAGAAATTGGAGTACTAGAGACTTATTGAATGAATATGAAATAATTTCTTATTAACTTTTGATTTTATCTTATATTGATACAGTATTGTCGGCTTTATATTTTGAATTAAGTAAATATTCTCTTTTTGCAATACCTAAGAGTGCAGGGTATGGTGCTGTTGATGCATACAAATGAAATAAACGTAAAGAGAAATTTAACAGCACAAAAAGACTTAAATTATTAGAATAACAAGAAAATCAAATGAAATAATCGAACAATTTTTTAAAAAAATAGAAAATCAAAAATGATGTCAAAAAATGAAATGAAAGTAAATATTTTATAAACTTGAAATTATTATTATGGTCTATTAGTTAAAAATATCCACTATTTAAATTATAAGAAAAAAAGTGGATATAAAAGGCCAAATTTATAAAAACAAATGAAAGTTATAATGATCTTTTTTAAGAAAATATTTAAGCTATTGCTATTTATTTATGAACTTCATGGAATTGAAAAAGTTATTTATATGAACATATATGCAGACAATAAGCAACTGCCAAACCTTCATAGACAATAATTTAATAATTGATGACAATAATAACAAGAAGGTTTGGTGAAACAATGGCACAGAAAATATGTTCAGCACGATCGCTGAAACTTTTAGGTATTTTTTAGATTTTTTATTTTGGCACTAATAGCAAATAATTCAACGATGAAAAACTTTAGAAACATAGCAATAAAAAAACCAATATTGAAAATATATTGATTGAAACAAAAAAAATAAAAAGTGGAATGATGCGTCACTCTTATGACGTAAATTTTGAAATAGTACAACCCGATTCTCGATGATAAGCGAACGTAACTAAAACGAATTAATTATCGAAACGTCAATATTTTAACAATGGCCTGGCGAGTTCTGATAATTAATGCATTACTCGAAAACGCTACTCTTTATGAGGCGAAATATGAGAAAAGCATTAATAAGTTTATTCAGGTACAATTCGTATCATAGATGAGGTTATGTTATTTAAGCCTTTCAAATTTAAATGTAATCACAAATACGGATCCTAACAGAAACGTATCTGAAACGTATATGAAAGTATTCATAAGAAAGTGATAAAATGAAAGTATTAGTATGTTAAGATATAAAGTACTGTAGGGCTCTATTTGTTGGGACCTGATCTCTTCGAGTGAATTCTCATCCTGCGCACCGACAAGAGAATCTTCCGTAAAATTGATAACCTCTTCAAACATATTTTTTTTCATTACTTTATTTGAAATTGAATCACAGATTATTCACAATATTATCTACAAAATTTTAATTTTATTAATATGGAACAGCATATTATAATAATATTTTGAAATTAAAATGTAGTATTTATGGTGATCTATTCGTGATTTTTCTGAATATAGAATAATATATTTATTAAACAAATCATCACAAAATACAAAGTATAAAATAAACTGATACACAATTTATCTTTAACAACGAACAATTAATATAATCTATATTCAATGAAACTCGATTAATAGATTCGTAACACAATACAAAAATAGTATAAAGAAAATCGATAAATTAATCGAGTATTAATCGAGTTAAATCGAATATAATCGATATTCATAGTTTTCATTGAAATCACCACTAGAATGCGCTCTTGAAGTTTAGATAGTTTACGCGCGATGTACAGTAAACGTTGTGTTTGAAGAGGTTACACAGTTTAGCTATCACAATTTAGAAATTCGTGAATATGTCGGTATGTTACTCGAGGTTTCTTGTGAACGTTGAAATGTTTCTTGAAAATGGTGTATAGACGCTATCGAGATCCTGGAGTTTTTTTAGAACAATGGTGCCACGGTTCGGATACATCGAGTTCTACTGTACGTATTTGATGAAAGTATATCCATGAAAGTTCGAACATCAGTTCGAGAATTAGGAATACGTCGCGTTATTATACATAATATATTGTCCTAGGTGTTTGTATTTCATATTATTACACAAACATATATTCATATTTGGGCATTTACACAAACACACATGGGCATTTACACACATACACAATATACGTACAAAAAATATATATATATTTCGTTACTAAATTCGAATGTTGTTAGGTATTTTGATCATCAATTTCAAAGAACAAAATATATGCGTGTTGAGAATAAAATGATATTCAATTTATTATATTGTTTTATGAGTGAATCGTAACGATATAAATGTATATAGATCGTACGTTGAAAAATACAAACATACAAACATCGATCGATCGTTTATAAATTGAATTAAAATCGAATTAAAATGTTAAAAAATTATTATAGTTAAATCGAATATAAATAAGATAAAAATTTATTCCATATTCAAACAACATATACATTAAATTCGAATTATATCGTGACTAAAATTATATAATCATAATTATATATAGTAAAATTTCGTGTCATATAAGAGAAGTTTGATAATTTTGATATTATATAATAATTGGAAAAAGTAATTCTTTGATATATATTTACATCAAAAACGATCGGTCGAAAATTCATTATACATGTCAAACTAAATCATAAAAGTATATAAAATACTATACCTTCATTATTCGAAGAGCCCCTTTTCGTTGCCCAAAAATTCACGAGATTAGTCAATTTGCGCGATATCTTTCTAAAAAAATTATAGGCACATAATATGAGATATTATATATAAATATACGAGTATATATATATATATATATATATATATATATATATATATAT
>NW_006263372.1:292435-314007 GCF_000469605.1 Apis dorsata
TTATATTATACATTTTCTTGATCGTGTGTCATGATTGTAATTAATATATACACATATGCACATATACATATGTATGCATCGAGCCCATGTTGCATTATTACCATCTCTTAAGCTAATCATATTAACTCTTTCGTATCAAAATTTTTATATGATAATATCAATTCTTTTTCATAAAATAATTAGAACAATATTTTCTATTATAAGTTTCGAACAAATTAAATTAATTTGCAGATTTTTATTCATTTCTTTATATAATATTATATAATACTATACTTCTTATATATTTATAAAACAAATTTTCTTTTTCTTTTGTCTATATTATATTTATAGTTATAATTTTTATAATCTTTGGAAACAAGCACGTGAAGAGATTTTGATAGAAAAGCAATGATTCTATAATTAATATAAATTTCGATATTTATAAACAATGTGTAAATAATATAGTATAGTATTAACTGTTAATCTTCATAAATATATTAGTACACGAAAGAGTTATTACGCAAAATATCATTATATTATATAATATATAAAATAATATTATATTATTATATATACGCATATATATGTATGTATGTATAGTATATATCGTTGGAGGCAACGTATATGGCGATCGATAATCGAAAATAATCGCAATAGACGAAAAATTTGCTAAAAACGAAATGCCAACATTGAAAAATGTTTTGAAAATTGCTAGAGATTAAAAATTCGCTTTGAAATAATTTATTTTTTAGATATTTCGCAGTGTTGACAATAATATTTTGTAATTTCATGCACTTGTTATAATAATGCAACAAAATAGTATTTTTATGCAATTCATTGTTAAGATTTTTCAAGAATACGTTAACTCTTCGTTTATTTTCAAGACAATAATTAAAAAAAAAAAATGAAAATCATAATTTTAAGACAATAAAAACAATTTTCCAAAAAAATTTTAAAAACTATAATAACTAATAATCGTTATAAAACAATAAAAATATATACATGCCTATAATTTTCTAAATAATTTATTAAACCGTATCTTATTAAGCTTGATAAAAAAATCATAAAAAAATCAACTACCAGCAAGTTAAAAAATTTTTCATGTCTTAAACAAAATTATATTGACAATAATTACTTTTATATCTTATTATATTATATATATATAGATTTTAACGTTAGCAGTTATGCGAAACGAAGAGTTAACAATCGTTACATAAGCTTTTTTTTTCAATGCGTTTTAAAACGCAAAAAAATATTTTCGATTGATTTACCTAATAATAAATTAACATGTTTCAAAATGCTAATTTCAAAATTTATTGAATGACAAGGTTCTTTAAGATCGTGATTAAAGCTTTCTCATCGAATACTATATTCGATGATTTCGTATATTATGTTAAAATCGTTATGCTGTTGTAACAGTTTCTGCCGGGCATAATATTACCGACAATACCGACAGGTAATATCAGAGTCACGATTTACTTATTCAAGAATAATCAGTATAATTATAATAATGATACGGACAATATAATGAGAAATGTATTTTTAATACATTGACATTTCCGTGGTATCGCCTTCGTTCCACGGTTCTTTCATTTGGTGAAAAGCCGGAAATTCAAATGACATGCGTTCTAACGAACTGCACGCAATGTAATGCGCCATTATATTTACTACTCAAACGCCAAGCGGAACGATTTGTCATTACGTTAGCGGAAGAAAGTAGCATGTTTAGTTACTATCAAAAAACGTGAAAGTATCACATTTTAATTTTGATAAATATTCTTATTAATTCGTGACCGTAATTTTATATTTGTGGAGTAGAGTCAAATTTATCTTCTAATATAAAATTATAGTTGTCTTTTAAAAAATCAAAATAAGAATGACTATTTTTTGAAATATTATATAATATTTAACTATTAAGAGAGTTTGAGTCAGTTTGTAAATAAAAAACAACAATATTGAAAAATAATTTATTTATAATATTTTATGAAACATAAAATATAAAATAAACAAATGAACGAATTGAATAATAAATAAACTATGCATAATTTTGATAATACATACATATGATGAAAATCGAATATGATAAAAAGCAGAAATAATGAAATGATGATTTAAGAAAGATATGAAAGACCAAAATACTTATTGAAATAATAAAATTGTTAAAATATTAATAAAAATTGAAGAAATAAAGTTAAAAAAAATAGTTTATTAAAATATGAAAATAACTAAATAATTACTATTAATTATTGAAATATGAAGATTCTAAAATGATAAAACTATAAAAGTAATAAAGCATAAGATGAAGGAAAAACTATTACTATTTTAAAATATTAAAAATATTTGAATAAAATATAATGATCTAGTTCAATAATAGTTCAAATAATATTTTATATCATATAAAGATAGTATAATCATTATATGACTCTACTCTGCCATAATTTGGATTTTTCAATCATAATTTGGATCTTTTTTTTTTAAATCGTGACTCACAATTCAGTGCTACATCAGACATATATTATATACGCTATTATATCGAAGTAGTAACTGGCCTAACGTTTATCCGTTTATTAAATCAAAAAAGTGGAGTTGAACTGGAGATACACATTAAATATAATCACTACGAATGATACGTAGGATAAGTTATAATGCTGTTCGAACAATAATACTGATATTTATATAAATATATAGCTCCGATAATAATTTTATGACAATAAAGAATAACAAAAATATGGGGTGAGCCGATCGCAGCGCTCTAATATATTGAATACGAAGGGAACCAATTGTTTCTGGATCTAATTATATTGGTAAAGCTGGAATCCCGTCAGATGGAGTTACATTGTACTTTTTGGACACTTATGATTAGAGCTCTCGCGCTTGCTTTTTTCGGTACATCCTGTATCATTTTAAATAACAATTAGCTTTACATATATGTATAATCAAAAATACTATCTATGCAATATTAAACGAAATAAAAAAAATTAAAAGTCGCATTGAAATATGAAAATGATATATTTCATTATATTTTTGATTCAAAATTTTAATTAATGGCTATTCACAAATATTAATCAGGAGAATTTTATTACATTAAATTTTATTACATTAAATTTGTATTATCATGTTATATTATAAAAGAATATTTATTACCAATAATAGATATAATATTATTAAAAAAAGTTTAATATTATTAGTTTTTATGAGTACAATATTTATGATCTTATAATATTAATATTTTTAATAAGAATAAATTTAATTAATATAATTGTTACTTGTTATAATTTTTAAATGATTTTTTCTTATTTTAAATATTTAAAATTTTTAATATATTTGTATCTAAATTTTCTGCAATAAGTTATAAAGTATAGTAAAATATTTTATTATTATATATGTATATTGTTATATTTCTTGTTAATGCTGTTCGATGATACAATGCTGTTAATAGATACAAAAATATTTTCTTTATTCATTGTAATAATTAATATGTTATTCATAATTTTACATATTATTTATAGAAAATTAATTACAATATTTACAAATGTAAAGCGACAAAAAAACTATTATGTAAAAGCAAATGTCTTGTAGCCAAACATACATTAATTGTAGTTATTCGAAGTATTTAATATTTATTAGTTCTGTTTTTTGTCGCTCATAGAAAAAACAACTATTGCGATAATTTTAATTATATAAAAAAAATTTTCATAATTATTCAAGTATCACAGAAATAATTTTTAATTACTTTGATTCAATTTTTCAAATACGATTTAAAGAGCCATGTATAAGAGATTGACTAAGAGTGCTGATGAGCTTGCTACGCTACTGTATTCGGGCGCAATTGTAGATGGCGTAAAGTTCTGGAAATGCTTGAAATATATATTATTTATTGATAAACATGAAAGTACTAATTTTAAGTAAACTAAATCGTAATATATACTATAAAAGGATATGTTTAAAAATATAAATATAAATATATATAAATAAATAAAATAAACATAAATATACATTATATGTATATATTGTGTATGACGTGTTACATGTTCCGTACACATATAAGTATTATGTGTCGTTATATGTACATTTTATAGATATAATTTAAATAATCTCGAGTTACATTTTTCATCGATTTTGTTTTGCGAAAATAATTTTCACTTATTAATACCGACAATAAATGGAGGAAGGAAATATAATAAAAATAATATATATATGGACAATAAGATAGAAATCTTTTAGAAATATATATGTTAATGTTATGCGAGATTTCGTTGTAATATTCTTGTGCTTTCGATTATTTTGAAATCAAAAACAAGTTATGAAAATACTGTTACATGCAATAATTAAAATATTTTATTTAGTTATTTCTGAAATTAAAATTTTAATTTATTAAATTTTGAATTCTGTTTTTTAAATTTTTATCAAGTATAAATTATGTTAATTTATTCAGAATAATCTTGAAATATTAATATTAAATATAAATTAATTAATACAATTAAATATTATTGATAATTATTGATAATTTTATTATTATTATATGTTATTTTAATTAAGTTTATTGTAAAAATTAAATTTTTTGTTAAAAAATATCATATTTGTTCAAAAAGATTATTTCTTTGTAACAAATACGAGTATTTTACGAAAAAATATTTAAAATATTCTTATCATGGTATTATTATATTTTATATTTATTAAATATTAAAATTATATAGTTACTGCAACTATTTCATGTAGAATAATTTATCTACATTTATGCAGATAATATGCAGATAAAATGAAAGCGTATTTGTCGCATTTTTCGAATAATGGCAGATGCATTAAAAACAATTTTTTGTTTTCTCTTTATAAAATAATGAAATGAATTCGTTTTATTTGTAGAATGTGAAACATTTTCTTTAATTATCAAAAATCATTCATTCTATATTTCTATAATATGTATAATCATTAATATTGTTAAGGGAATAAATCTAAATATAAGATAAAATTAAGAAAGAAATTTGTATATTTACATTCATAATGATATATTAAGATTTAACACATTATTGATCAGCAATTGAGTATTATTACTAGTGTATGTATGTTATTAAATTATGCGATATTATAATACTGTTTATTGTGTTGATAATTATATTAAATTATATGCAAATAAACTTATTGAAATCTATTGAATTTTTTTATATATCTGTGGAAATAGTAAAGAAAGTACAACAGAGCTGGTCAATAATATGTTAATGTTTTTTGCGAAAATTTATTATCAAGTTAGATTCATAAATAAAAAATGATTATATTAATAAGTTACTGATTATAATTTTTATAATTTTATTTATCATCATATCTATGTTAATGTAAAATATAAATTCTTAAATAATATTTTAAATTAAATAGATAAATGATTTAAATAATTCAAAAATTTTAAAAAATAATTGCAATATTTTAGTTTGTTTTAATAAAATATTTTTTCCTAATTTTTTAAATGGCAAAATATAAATATTTTGTTTCTTTAAAAATGATAAAATATTTAATATAACCATTATCAAATACCAATTACATTTTAATTTTTATAATTATTCTATTATACCCCTAAATGTCAGTTCAGCTGTTTTGTATTTCCCGCTGTCTTGTACTAGTATGGATGCATGAACGTGTGTGTGTACATACACATACTTATATATGTATACGTATATATACATGATATTATTATATATATTTCAATCGATCCTAATATATTGAATTGACAATATTGAAGTTGATCAAACTTATGGTTTAATCGACAATAACATTTGTTAAGGGCATTCGAAAACTAGAGTTATGCATGAATCAAAAAGAATCTGCTCTTCCGTGCTGTGCATCAAAGTACACAAGATTTTAGAATTAACGATCTATTTACATGCTCGATCACTTTTCACGTGCTCTAGTGTATTTTCGATTAATGCATTATCAACGAGTTGTCATGTTGATCTTCAATTTAAATTTTTTAAACAAAAGATTATTTTTAAAATTATACATATATATGTATTTTATTATTTTTAAAATTTTTAATTCTCATAATATTTTTAATAATACCAATATTTGTAAATTGTTTTATTATTCGTCATATTTAAAGAATTTTTTTAATAGTAGTAAAATTTTTAAATTTTATCATCTGTTTTGAGGATTTGGCGCGAAGTTCAAATTGTTAATGTGTTATGCATTTTTTGTTGATAATGCGTTACAACGTCGGCACCTAATATCATATCTTAAAGTTGGAAGATATGTAAAAATCAATTGTCGCGTGTATCATTGTCACATTTTGAAGAGTTGAAGATTATTAAAGATTCGCGATCATGGCATGCCCTATTAATAAAATAATAATCGCGAAAGGATCGATTTTCAGCGTGAAACATTATCTTCTTCTCTCTTTTTTTGTGTCCGTTTTAATTAACGTTAAATTTCTTAAAGATAATCACTAATTCGCACTCTCTTATAGTGGTTTCATAATTAAACAGAGAAGAAGTGATAATCTTAATACCCTATGGTGAGAAATTTAAAGAAAATCTATTTTGACTGTTTAAAATAGCAGGCCTGTTCTATTAATACATGTAGCTGCAAGTTAGAATGAAAACAAAAGAAAAAAAAAAGAGTCATTGTTACACACGCCGATAAGGTCTGGTTTGTTAATAATTATTATAACAGTAATTATGTAAAATATGTATGTATACTGTAATTTTGAGTGTATTATGTAATTAAAAAAAAAATAAGAAATACTAATTATTGATAATAAATTATAAGCCGATCTTTTCAAATATTCAATTTTCTTTCAGACGATCAAGTATAATAAAACATGGATCAAGATTATGGTATTTATGTAGCTTTTTAAAGAAAATTAAGATCAATATTAATTTTTTTCATTAGTTTTAATATTTTTAATTTTTTATAATTATTATTTTTTTATTTAATTAATTTTAACTTTATTTCTATTATATAGAATTCCACTATAATCCTGAAATTATTAAATTTTGTTCAGTGTTCCCCAAATTATTGAATATCGATTACGATATAAAATTACTAGATCTTCTATTATATAATTTATATTAATAGTAATGAAATGTAAAAAATTCGAAAATATAATCCACGAAATCTGACATTTTCTACAATAAAATATATGAAAGGCAATGACCTAAAATATAAAAGGTTTAACAATTTTTGAGATGTAATATATAAAATTTAATAATTTCTAAGATACAAATGTACAAGATTCAATAATTTTTATAACAAAATATAAAAAATCTATTTGGATATATACATTGGATGGATTAAGGACAACATTGGTAATCTACATTTTATAATTATATATTTCATTTTGTTTGTTCCTTAATAATAAATTATATTTAAATTCTCGAATTTTCGAACACTCATAAAACTTCCTATAGAACGAAACTTCCCCATTAGATTTTTCAATCAAACAGATAATGAAAATAATAAAAATCATGAATAAATGAATCGAAAATAATAGCATGTAATGTTTTCCCGGAACTTGAAAATTTCAAAGATTCAACTTCTATTTATATATATTAATCTATATATTCAAACATTATATTTTGCCAGATACATATAGAAGGACACATAGAGGACAGTGAATGAAGAAAAAAGTTAAAATAAATATATCAAGTTTCATAGTGTGCAAAAGAAATGAGGACTCTCAGTAGTGGGGATGACTACTGACCACTTACGTTGCAGGTTGCTTGCCTCGTGCAGTTACCCAACTTTTACTGTAGCAAATACTTCATCGATATATTGCTTCTACGAGTTTGAAATAACGAAAAATGTTCCGCGGTGCATCGCGTGTACGATCACACGCTCGTGTAAAATCGGAGAGAAGCTATTCAACACGCTCGTGACTTTCTAAAGTTCCTCTCTGGGGGAACAGTTGTATTACTACGGTGACTTTACATGTTGCAATCAGTCGAGAGAAGCGGCGGGAAGCACTTTTACTAATTTTTCATCACCGCGTGTCTGAATGTTATATCACAAACCTCGGGAGTGCGGGAGATGGCGGTCAGTGTCGTGAGATACCTCGTGTTCGTCTTCCTTGTTATGCTACTGTATCGTAAGTATTTGATTAATATAAAAAATTCTGATTTTGCAGTTTTATTTAGAAATTTTTTTCAAAAAATTATTAATTGAAATCATATCTTTGACAAAAGATGTCAGGACAAATTTGTTTTTTTTTTTTTGATTTGTGAATTTTAACGACAACGATTTTTTTTGTATATTTTTCTCAAACGTCAAACTGAATCAAAGTAAAAATGAAAAGTGATTATTATATTTATTATATTTTTTTTAAATTTGAAATTGTTAATATTATATAATTTCCAAATTTATAAGAAATATAATTAATGCTAATTGAAAAATTAAGAGAAATATTTAAAAATTTAAAAAATCCTTGTTAATAAATATTAATTGAATTTATTTAAAACGATGAAATATAATTTATAAATGTAATTTAGAATAAATTAGAAAAAAAAAGTTTAATAAAAATTTATTAAATATATTTTATAACAAAATCTCGAATTTGATTAAAACGAATTGGCTTTTCTTTTTTGATTGATAAAAGTGACAGAATTTTCTTATTAATTTAATAATCTAATAATCATCGATTATTATAGCCATTAATTTCTTTTTTATGATTATGAGAAATTTTTGTGCGCATAAATACATTTTTCAAATTCGTATTTGCTATTTGTATTCGTTTATTCAAAATAAATTGCTTAGTTTATTGAATTTTTATTTGTTTCGATCTGTGATTTATAAAGTGTCTTCTAATAAAAATCTAGTAATTTTATTTTAAAAAACCAGTTTATTTTTTGTGTTTGTATAGTCCTGTTAATATTTCAAAATATTTGATGTAGTAGATAGAATAATTTTTAAAGAAAAAAATAATTTTCTCAAAAAAATCGAAAGTACAAAAATTGTAATATTTTAAATTTTTGAATTTTTTAGAATTTATTAAATTAATGTTCTGACAACAAAAAATATTGATAAAAATGTGATATATACAAAAGATTATGTATATAAATGTGTAAAGAATTAAAGAAAAATGCAATAAAAATATGTTTCATATATATATATCCAAATATATTATAAAATCATAATTTGAAAAAAAAGAAATATAAAAATAGAAAAAAAGATCGCTAATGTCGATACCAAGATTTATCAACTGCTATAAAAAGATTGCAATACTTAATAATTTACAATGCAAATAATCAAAAAAATATATATATTTATTTATATCAATATTTAGTTCGCTAATCAAAGATCAATATTCAATGACAAATTAAAAGGGAAATATGTCACTATCATATTCTATGATATTCAAAGAATAAATATTTAAAACATTAGAATTTTATTTTTTTTTAATACTAATGATTGTGTTATTGTTGCAAGAATATATTTTAAGTTAGGAGAGAAATGATAAAAAATTAATCAGAATGGAATAATGAGACAACCTTCATCTATTTTCTTAAGTTTCTTATAATTTATTGTCGATTTCTTTCAATGTATAATGACTTTTAGTTATAAACAGTTCATTTTTAAATGATTTAACTTAACTTAACCTAATCTAAGTAGATATGCAAATGTAATTCTTGTGAAATTCAAATCATTTGAATAGAAAATGAAAATAGAATAAATTAGGATCACTAATGTATTATTTCGTCTATATCTATAATGTATGTCCTTTTCCTTAGATTATATAAGTGCAGAAACAACGTTTAAGGATCTATTTAATAGTACTTCATGCGCGAAACCACCCTACGAATGTCCACATCCACAGATTGAATTTTATTTATATACCAGGTAAGTTGTTTTGTATTTAATTTAAATTTGAAAATTAATGTAAAAAATGAATAAGAAAACACAAAAAATATTTATTTTTACTGATGTCAATTTAATATATAATTTTATATATATACATATATATATATATATATATAGTTTTGCGCAGATAATACAACATAACAACTGTAAATTTTATTTTATTTTTTTTTATTTTATTTTATTTTATTTTTCATTTTGAAATTCGATTCCACTCCAGCATGAATCTTCAAAAAGAAAAAAGAAAAAAATCACATTAATATTAAATCTTTTAATTTTTAGTAAAATTTCTCATTTATTTTTATATTTGCCTATGGTTCCTAACCTCACTTTCATTCAATGTTCGAGAAGATTCAATCTGAACTAACATGGACATGAGGAAGGACCTCGACATAAGACTCTCGATTTCAAGATCATGATCAGTCTCGCACTGAAAGTGGCCTCGTTTCAAGGTTCACCTTTCTCCAGGAGTTATAGGCGCCTTGGCACGTCTTAGGAGTTACTTTTACTCACTCGCATTTTCTTCTTTTGTCACGCTTGTTATCTCTTTCTATTTTACTTTATTTGAAAGTGACAATTAAATGGTTCTAAGATGTTCTGTTATGTTGTTTTTGTTTTTTTAAAATTCATTTTACTTGTTTCATTTATTGTTTCTGAGTATACTATAATATTCATTTAATTTTTTATAAAGATACTTGTTAATAATAAACAAATATTAATCAGTAAATCTTATCATTGTAATTTGGAATAAATATTGCAATAATTATAAAACTTTTTTCAAAATAATGTATTAAAATTATAAAGGCATTAATATATCATTTATAGAATTGTATATATATTTAATTAATATACTCTAATATTTATATTGTTAAAAATATTATTAACTATTTGTTTAAGAATGTGATTTCCTTTTTTTAATTGAGTAATTTTTTGTTCCTTTAGAAAAGTTCTTTAGAAAGATCATTAAAATATAACTTTCTTACAATTATAATATTTATATCTAATTTATTTTACAGAGAAACACAGAAGAAACCTTTACGCCTAGATGTTCGCAAGTTTGATTCACTTTATTATTCCAAATTTAATAAATCGCATCCCACAAAAATTATTATTCACGGTTTTGGAGGAGGAAGAAATTTAATACCCAGTCCGGATCTTCGAAAAGGTAGTTTTTTAAAAAATTAAATTTTTTTTTAATATATAATTCATTTTTTTTAAACATCAATTAGATATAAAATTATATATTAGATGATAAAATTATGAATTACTGAGAAATTATTCTTATATAAAGAAATTTAATTTATATCTTAATACTATAATATTTAAATTAAGTAATTTTATAAAAAATGTTTTTTATTAATTCACTAAAATGTATTTTCACAATAAAAAGCGACGAATTTCAATGAAAGTTTTATCATGTGAAAGTTTACATTCTCATTTTAATTCTCTTCGAAATATTATAAAATTTTATTTAGCATAAAAAAAGTGATAATTTTTATTCGCTGTATTTAATTAATTTTTTTATAATAAGCATAATAATAATATAAATAATATATTCATTGTTTATTTATCGTAAATCATTAAAATTAATGAAATTATTTATTATCGAAAAAATTAATATTTGAAAATAATAAAAAAAAATTTTTTTCGATTATAAATTAATCATATTAAAGAATGATAATTATGTTAGATCACGTATTGTTGGACTTCTTTTAGTGGAGATAAGAATTTGAATTTGGATGTATGAAACTTTCGATTTCAGCATATTTCACGCGAGGCAATTACAATATTATAATTGTCGATTACGGTACATTAGTACGCGAGCCTTGTTTGTCGCAAATACAATGGGGCCCAGATTTCTGTTCACGATGTATTGCTCAATTGGTAAGATATTTGAGGGATCATCCTCGAGGAACAAGAGTGCAGAATATACATATACTTGGATATAGCGTGGGCGCGCATATAGCTGGTCTGATAGCGAATTATTTGCCCGATGATAAGCTTGGAAGAATTACAGGTAGTATGTGCATTTAATTTTTTAAAAATTTATAAGATAATTGCACAATAACGAAATGCCGAAATTTAATAATGTATAAATATATATTATATATGTATATAATAACGATTCGATTATAGATGCAGAATTATACTACCCCACTATAGTTCTTGAAATAGCCTTGGCTGGAACGAGTCTATATATTTCTTTACATATGGAAAGTAGAAAAAGAACATATTAGGCAACTTTTGATCAAGCGAATAAATCAACTTTTGTCTAATGTATTGATATATATTGGAAGTATGCAGTTTACGAATTCGAAACAATATCAAGATTTTGAAAATTTCAAGTAATTTAATAATATCAAAATTCCGATTCCATCCGAATTGTTTCAAAGTTCAGGTTTTTTGCGGCAAGATAAATAATATTTCAATAATAAATGCAGAATCATCGTTATCATTTCTGAAATTTGACTGAACAAGTCTGAATGAGTTTTTTTATATAATATCAAGAAAATTTTTTATTTGATTCATTGTTAAACTTAGTATTATATTTATTACTTTTGATTTTCATTGAGAAATGAACAATATCAAAAATGCTATAACATTATAAATTTCGAAAATATAAATTTTCCTTAAATATGATACAGTTCAACATGTATTTATTATCATATCAATAATTTTTACTTTATAAATTTCTTTTTAACTGATCAATTATTTGAACGACTTATCAAAAATAATAAAATTGATTTATCTATTATACACTTTTATTTGTTATACAAATTTTTTAACTTAAGTGAATTTTTATGCTCGTACATTTTATTAGGACTCGATCCTACGATATTTTTCTACATGAATGGAAATCGATCGATGGATTTAGACGAGACGGACGCGCATTTCGTCGATGTAATTCACACTGGTGCTGGAATTTTGGGTCAATGGGGACCAACTGGTCATGCAGATTTTTATGTGAATGGAGGCTCCAGCCAACCCGGATGCGCGACATATTCCTTGCTCCGTAAGTAGAATCTTTTAAATATCCTTTTTTTATTTTTCTTGTATATAAAATGGTATCATAAATATTGAAAAACACGCAAATATTGAATTAAAAGTAGTAGTTATCGTGTTATTTATTAGTTGGCTGATTTCTAAATATTTATAAATCTATTTATGAGTTTCCATGAAGAAAGTAATTAAAGAGAAAACGATCGTGTTGAATAGAAGCAAAACAATTTTTTTTTTAATCTTCTTGATAATAATAAATAATTAATGAATAATATTCATTCTAAAATTTTTTGATAATAATTCTACAATTCCTGTTATTTTCTTTTTATAAAAAAAAAATAATTTTCTTAAATTATTTATAGTTATAGAAGAAAATATATTGATTAAATAAAACTTAGTTGTTAATCTACTGTCTTCCATACTTTTCAAAATTAAAAATCAATTCTTTTAATCTTTTACCATAATTTTCTGAATGTTTAAAATCTATCATTGGAAAATCAGATATTTCTCTTGTTGAATCAATAAAAATCTATGATTGCGGAAAATATATATATAAGAATTATTTTATCGGTAGAGAAAACGCTCTACAGGACGGATGGTCGACTGTAAATGAAATCAGTGAAATGTTTCGTCCGCAGAGACGCTGTCATGCGATCATACAAAAGTGACGCCTTATTATATAGAATCAATCACGACGAAAGTAGGATTCTGGGCAGCTCCGTGTGGAAATCTTTTTTCCTATCTGATCGGCTGGTGCAACCCGAAATTCGAGGAGTACATATTGATGGGAGAAGACGCTCCACATACGTAAGCAAATTTTTTTTTTCTTATAATTAAAAAAAAAAATTTTTATATTTATTTATTGTTTTATTCTTATTTTTATAAAATTAAATTTTTAAAAAAAAGTTAATAAAATTTATAAATGTGGAATGTTGCAGAGCACGAGGCATTTACTATCTCTCAACAAACGCACACAAACCATACGCCCGCGGCCTTCCCGTAAAAAACCAACGAACGACAAATCGGAAACGATCGTCCTCCCACCAGTATTGAGCTTATTGAAGCAACTAATTAATATAATTATAGAATAATTATAGTACAAGTATTTGTTATTTTTGTATGGATTGTACGACGTGTTATGTTTGAATCTGTTGTTTCTTTATATTTTTTAATTAATTTTTACGTAATAAACTATTTTGCTAGGCAACCTACCGTGAATAACCGCATACCATTGGTAGCTCGCTGATTCATGCATTTGTTCGTATTCCATATTATTATAGTCTTCCAAGAACTTTCACTCTTTCCAATTCTAACAATTGTATGTAATCATTCATTTGTTTCATGACCATGATTGTTCCACATTCTTGTTAATTTTAAATCTAGTTTTTTTTACTGTCATGGCTCGTTGTTTTCTTAAATGAAATGAATGTAAATCGGACTTTGACATATTTTATTTAAAATTATTTTATCTATTTTATTAAATTTTATTTAAAAAATAGTACAGAAAATGTAACTTTATTCTGTTTTAAAATCAAGTAAATTATTTTTGAATTATCTATTATTTATATTAATTTTATAACAAAATCTATTGATAATGTTGATGAAATAGAATCAAGAATTATTAAAGAAATTATTTCAACTTTATTTTAATTGATTAATCAAAAATAACATTTAGCTAAATAAGATTATATTCGTATATGTAAATAATTATTTTTTATATATTTTATTCAAATTATTGCAATTAATATATATTATAATATTGTTTTGAAATTAAGAAAGAAAAAAAAAGATTGCTAATTTATTATTATATAATTTTGTAAATATTTTTAAATATTTCTATTTAAAACTGTTAAAAAAATGTATAAAAAGAATCTTAAAACAATGAGTTTTATTAAAAAATTAATATAAAATCAAAGAAATCACATTGAACAAATTTTTATACATCTTTTTTTGATCATCCTTCGTTTTAAAATTTTGGGAAAAGAAAAAATAATCGGCTATTATGAATTTTATGTTAACAACAATATTTATTACATAATAGTTATGATATAATAATAACTTCTATAGATTTACAGTACACTGTCGCACTAAATCTTATTTATGTATAATGCAATGGAATGATTACAATTGTTAACATCCACATTTCAAGCTTTTGGAGGCATTCAGGGTTTCGTTTGTTTTTCAAATTGGCTCGAATGCAATGTATATAGGGAATGAGTCCCTTTATCTATTCCATATTTCGCATTTTCTCATTCTCTCTTTCGCTCGCTCTTTCTCTCTCACTTTCTCTCTCAATAGAGACGATGCTTCAATGCTATCGTATCAATCGAAAATAAAAAGATCGATCACGATCTATTGATATTAATTTATTTTTGATGAGCATCGTCTCAAAGCATAAGACTTAAAATTTATATATATATATATATTTATATATAGATCTGCATTTTGTATAGATCAGAGTGTTAAAAATAAATTCTCTACATCTTTCGATGGATAACGTAGGATCTACGATAAAAAATGGACAGCTTCAGTTGTTTTATGGAAAATGACAAAAGAAATCAATCTCTAGCGCAGAGTCTTTTTTCTTCTGGGAGCCAGAACGATGCTTCAACAACTGCAACGAGCTGTGCGTTTCGTAATTTTCTTATTTTTATTTTCATTATTTTTTTCTATACTATTTCTTGCACTAATTTTTAAGGTTAAGTTATCTTGGATTAGTATGTCCTTTTAATCGTTGTAAATCACTTGGTACATTTCATTAATTTTCTTTTCTTTTCTTTTCTTTTCTTTTCTTTTTGTTTTTTTTCTTTTTCTTTTCTTTTCTTTTCTTTTCTTTTCTTTTCTTTTCTTTTATTATTCTTTTTGGACCCTTTCGTGACGGTAACGTCTATATAAGAATGTTTTATACATTTTAGGATCCATGTAAATTGCTAAGATAATTTATATCCATTATAAATACAATTATACAGCATATTTCATTTAAAAGACGTGAAGCAGTTAAATGTGAGATTCAAAGTTTAAGTCTTTAGAATAAAAATTGTACGCGGTTATTTCTGTATCATGTAAACATTCTTTCAATTCTTCTCTTCCTTTTTTTTTAGAATATTTTTTTAGAAATTAGATTTAAGTATGATACTAAATATGAGAATCTTTGAATTTCGTGACTATTAAAGAATATTTTAATGAGTTATTTATTTTTTCGTTGATATCGATTAATATATCGAATGAAAAAATGTTATGAATATATAGAACGTAATTTTTTTACTATTATTAAAATGTAATATTTTATCTACAATGAATATATTTTTGAAAACCGTCCCAAAAGAGTTAAAGAAATTTATTATATCATTACTAAATGTATCTAATTTTTTTCTTTTTTTTCTTTTTTTCTTTTTTTTTTTTTTAGTGACGAATCAGCGGTGAAAGGAAAAATTTAAAAACTGAATAATATAATATATAATTTTAAAATCGTAAGGATCTTTCTTTTTAATTTTATATTAATGATTATTCATATTATGCTGTGGCATCGTTCTACTCGCGAAGAAATAAACATAAAGAAAATAAATAAGACAAAAATAATGAAATATATTATTATCAGATCAAATTAAAACTTTATAAAGATTCATTATATTTTTTGTTTCTTCTCTCTTTTTATTTACAACATTTTTTTTCGTGCGTTATGTGTTATATAAACTGACATACACATCTATTTACGTTCCTTGAACATTTTTTATTACCACTAACATGACAATCAGTACGTTCATTGGTTGAATCGACAATCTCTTACTATGCGGGAAATTCAAAAAATTTGAAGAGTATAAGCCATCGTTATACTATATTCTTACAATTGCTTGGAAATGATCATGCTCGAAAGACTGGCGCTTGTTTTAGAAGCGTTAATTAAGAATTTTCAATTAATCTTCGTTTATAAATATATAGAAAGAAAAAACAATCTTCAATTACATGATGTGATTTCGATAATTCATGAATGCTAATGATGTTACTAATAATGATACTGTTATGTTTTCATCATTAAAATAAACTTTATTATTAATAAAAATATTTAGAGAAGACAAACATGATAAATTATGAGAAAAAATTAATTTTTATCAATGATAAAAATAGTATAAAAAATTAAAAATAGAATTTGAATATTTTAAAAATAATAAGGAACGTAATGATTACTCGAAAGTTTAAATGTATTTTTTTTTTATGAATACTACGTAATGTAGTTATTACACTTCGTAAAAAAGCACAGGCATCAAGGTCTTAGGCACATGTGTTGTTTGCTCACATATCATTGTAAATCCATTTTTAATTTTGCCGAATACTTTCGAGCGTGTTTCAGTCACCTAAGCACAATGCTGAATTTAAGATCTTTTAAAAAATTCTTTTAGAAGACATTATATGTATAAATAATCATTGATTAATAAAAAAATTCTTTTAAAAAAGATATTTAAAATATTAAATATTAAATAAGTAAAAATAAGTCATTTTTCAATAAAATTACTTTATTTCCATTTTATAAGGAAAATAAAAATGCAAACTTGTTTCATTAAGATATAATAAAGACTTACTCAAACAAAATTATTGAATGAAAAACTTTATAATTAAAGAAATCATATACTATTCTCTAATTGTTTTTCATTAAAAAAATGAATTATTCAAAGAACGATCAGCATTGCATCGAATAGAATTTTCTTGAGTATTACTTTCAACACTGTTCGATTCTTTAAATTTTTCTTTAACGTACACAATCGTGAACCTGCACAAATCGATTATCATTTCTCATCGATTCGAATGTTTTCCGTTATATTATTATATTATATATATATGTATCATCATGTATACGGTCTACTCAATTAAATCGCTATGCGTTGCGTATCATTCTTTTTAAATTAATTATTATTAATATCAATATTATTATTATTATTTTTCGCAAGGTTATGTTATGTTTATTAATAAACGTGCCAATTGATAATTTTATTTTTATCTAGAAATTCGTGCCATTTCGATAATTGGTATCCCTATTGTGTTTTTTTTTTCTGTTCTTTGTATATGAATATGTGTTATATATCTACAATATTATTTTAATATTACGTCAAGAACGACGACATCGATCGATTGTCATACATCAGTAACGCTACATTCGGAAATTATTTCGAAAGCAATGAAAGGCACTATTTAGACGTTATAGGTAGCACCGATAATAATCATAAAACGGTATTCCATCATATATTTCCATCTTGAAAAGTAATTATAACTTTATCACATATTGCGGACGTTCCATCGTCCGTAGTTTTTCACATGATTATGATACATTGAATCGTATTATATTCAATTATATTCAATAATACCGGTAACATTTTTGTTTAATTTGATTCCGAAAGATTCACTTAGCAATTCTTTTTGAGGTTAGTCACGACTAATACTATTCAATGAAGTTATCGATTAGTTTTTCAAGTAAAGATCGATATAATGTATATGAAGAATTAGAGAATTCGTCCACATGAACATATTTAGCTGCAACTTCAGATGAGTGATTTGTCCAAATGTGAATATTAATTAAAAGAGAATAAAAACGAAAAAATAATGAGTTTACGTAAAAATATTCAAAGTTTTTGAATCATATTCCGAATCAATTTTTTCTATTCTTAATATATTTATCAATTAGATAAGATATAATAAAAAAATATTAATAATTTCAAAGAAGTGAGTTAAAAAATAACATTATATTTCAGTATATTTTTTCATCTTATATAGAACTTCAATTATAATTTGTTTAAATAAAGTTATTGTATCCATATTTTTTCAATTTTACATTTCACTTAACATTTGTATGTAAAAATTAAACAAAATAAATTTACATAATACAATTTGTCAAATAAAAAGAAAGAAAAAAAAAAATAACATTCGTTCTTCGCATATACATCGTAACTTCTCGATCGATGCCGGGCTCACGGCGCTTTTTTTTTTTTTTTTTTTTAACACAAAACCCCCTTTTTTTTTTTTTAACACAAAACCCCCTTTTTTTTTTTTTAACACAAAACCCCCTTTTTTTTTTTTTAACACAAAACCCCCTTTTTTTTTTTTTAACACAAAACCCCCTTTTTTTTTTTTTAACACAAAACCCCCTTTTTTTTTTTTTAACACAAAACCCCCTTTTTTTTTTTTTAACACAAAACCCCCTTTTTTTTTTTTTAACACAAAACCCCCTTTTTTTTTTTTTAACACAAAACCCCCTTTTTTTTTTTTTTTTTTTAACAGTAAACCCCCTTTATTTTCTCATTAAAGATTTTAAGTACAATGCTGCAATAATAACATGATTTGAACATGCTATTGATAATCGTTTATGATAATTGGTCCTGAACAAATGATAGAACCAAGTTTGGTTAAGTGTTAGCGATCATGTATCTTAAGCGCCATTCGCGCACGATAAGAAAACCAAATCCCAATTTCGAATCTAGAGAAAGATTTCAACATTGGGATCCAGGAGAAGATTGGAATGATATATCTATGAATTTGTTCTACATTACAACTACACTTACACATCTCTATTCTACATTTTCTATATTATTTGTAATGATCGATTTTATGTATATTAACGACTGTTTTTCTAGATTGCACGTGTGAATCAATGTGTACCACTTTGCCGACTGAAACGCTGTTATAAGCGGTGCCATGAACTATCAAACTATCAAGATAATCATCAGATAATATCAAATCGCTATTTTACATTCGCGATTCTGTGAACTATCACTAGAATAAATCTTTGTAATATTATTTCAGCGTTTCATGGATATCATTTTCTACATTACAATTGAATGGTATATATAAATATTTTTAGTCATTTTAAAAAGTATAAAGACAAAAGCAGTTCAGATCGATATTCAATATTTGACCTATTGTTTAGTGCATGTACTTTTTAAGTCAAATAGAATATAATTTTATATCAACACGTTATATATTTATTATAATAAATTTTATTATAATCATCGACTTTATCGGCAAAGTTGTACGTATATGTTATTATTTCGAGTGACTTAATATATAATATGTAGTATTTTGCTTTTTGGACTAGATACTTTAATCGGCGATCGTATTCTGGCATCGAGTCTTTTAACGATCCATTTACGGGATCCAAAAATGAAAATTAATTATATAAGAAACAGTGATGTCATCGATCTTTTTTTTCTTTCTCACATGTTAATTTAATGTTATATTAAATTTACATTAATATAATAAACATTTAATTTAATTAATTTAAATCAAGTACTATAACATTAAATTAATCATCAAATTATTCAGTTTTCTTCTTCGCAAGTAGTATATACGATAAACAAACATAAGCTTAAAAAGTTAATCTATTCTTAATTTTATATGCATTTTTAATTATAATAATTTTTGTTCTTATTTCATTTTATGATGTATAGAGAATTAACTGAAGGAAATATATTTATTCGTGACACATTATTTTCTGTTTAATAAACTGATGTTGCTCGAAATATAATGCAATTAATATTTAATCTTAACGAAATGTTTTTTATCTTAAATTCCAAGCAACACCAGTTTGTTTCTTATGTTAAATATCATTAACAATCGATAATTCGTTCGGATTTTCGTATTATAGTTTATATAATATAACTGATATATAGCAAGTAAACGTATATCACTGGAATAGCTTCAAAATTTTGGAAATGTATGAGAGAGAGATTTTCTTCTTGTTTTGAAGAAATTTTTACTTCGATATCGATCTTTATATTTTTTTTCTTTGTACATATCTCGTGTTTGAATTCAATCAGGTGTAACGCCATAGAATTTTATAACGATTATGAGAAATAATCTTTTACAAAATCTTTGGCTATATCTGACATTCTTTTCACGATATATTTTTTTTATATATAGTTAACATTATTACTTATGTTGTTAGTAGTGATATTGTTACATGATTATTTGAACTTGATTGCGTGCAAATATTTTTTTTTCTCCTTGTCATTATGTGAAACATGTACTATGGTGAACGAACATGAAATAAACAAACATCGAATTATATTGAGAATTAAATAATATTCAATTATTATGATGAATGAATGGATTTAATACATGATTATCAATTACTGAAATGTTCATGACGTGATATTTACAAAGTTTTTTTTTATGCATCTTCGATAATGAGGGTGATGGGAGAGAAAGGAGAATTGGAAAAAGCGTTAAGGCCCGTTTACATTTAGGTATTTTTTTTCATTCACTATAAGTCACAAACTATATATAGGTTGCTATCGATTTAGACTGATGGAAACGGTTATCTTATCGATATATGTTATTTCTTTGTATTTTTTTTATTAACGTGTTTTCTTCTTCTAAAACACGTATATATTTATTAATCCGTTTTCCTTTTTTCAGTCGAATTCGTAGCTTTCAAGGTCAACGATGCAATAAAATATATGAATTTTTTTTTTATATAGCAGTCAAACTCAGTTAATACTGTATAAAGTCAGTTTTCTAACAATTGATTTTTATCTTTTCTCAAAGGATACATATAGTATATAATATATATATTTGTAATGATAATAGTAATGTTTTGTAAATCTTGGGACGTTCTCGTAATTATTTCGTTAAATTTGGTTTCAAACGTATTATAGAATGCTTTCTCTTCGAATTATTGTTTTTATCAATTCCCAAAATATATATAGAGAACCACCGTGGACTCGTCACTACTCTTTTCTTTTTTTTTTTTTTTTTTTTTTTTTTTTTTT
>NW_006263372.1:314175-328275 GCF_000469605.1 Apis dorsata
AAGAAATAATTTAATGGAACGATAACATAAATTATATATTCGATAGGCCCGTTATGTTTCGAAAAACAATAACATTATCAGCATATATAACACGTGGTAAATATATATAATATATATATACCAATATGTTTACAGTTTCACGTACACGCATATGTATACTTAGAATAAAGAGGCAGAATCGCGGGAAAATCAAACATATCAAATTAAAATATTAAAATGTTTCCCGGCACGCTTGACTTTATCCAAAATTCCGGTTCAGTTTCAAAAACTCAACAATCAAAACAACGAAACTAATTCTTAGTTCAATTCGCAGAAAAATTGTCATTAGCATCTATCGATTATAATAATATAATAATATAATTTTATCCATAAAAAACAAGTAAATTATAAATTGATACTATAGTAAAAATATTATAATCGAAAGATGCTGTTACAACAAAAACTATCGTGACAATATCTCTGCGAATGAAATTATTAAAGTTTAATTTTTTGTTTCGCACAAAAAATTTTTGAATTTTCCGCCAATCTGCTTGTTCATTTCGATCGACTGAATTCCCTATAGCGCAGTCAGTATAAAGTTGTTACTGCACGAAGATATCACGATCAAAAGCATTGACTTTTTTGCAGGAAAATAATTCGATCATAGTTTTCGTTATTAGCTCGTTTATGTGATTCAAACAAAAGAATATTGATTAAATATTAAAAAAACTTAATCCATTCGTTTAAAATAAATATAACTATAAATGTAGTTTAACGAATAACAAAACATTTAACCTCGCAACTATGTGTATTAATTATAATATAATCATAACCTATAAACATGAATTTTTTTCATGAAAACGATTATCGATTTATACATACAAAATATCATCATCAATTTTTTATAAATAAAATTGTATTGCCTATTCTCGCAATTCAAGATAAGTATAATTTACACCGTATACATTATATGTTTATATATATATATATATATATCTTTCGTATACTATATACATAGAATATATAGCACACATTTATATGTTCCATATATAAATATTTAATAAGATTAACAGTGTCAATATAGTATATAAACATTTTATCAAATATGCTTTTAATTAAAATAAGGAAAAAGAAAACTATTGATCGGAACTCGTATATGGAAGTCGAAACAACGTCTTTTGCAAAAAGTATTCAATGCTTTATCTCGAAATATCTTGAAGAGGACGCATTTACTTGAAGTTTTCATTCAATTGTTACATCTACAGAAAAAGGTATGATAGATAATATATAATATATATACAAGACGCTACACTCCATGAGAACATATTATATAATACTAAAACGTTTTTGGTGGTATTTTATTGTTGTTTAATTTATAATAATAGATTATTAATATCTACTAAAGTATTCCCTTTGTTTTTCTTATTTTTCTTTCATTCTATTCTACTCTCTTTCTCTCACATTCTCTCTCCCTTTCGCTCTATCTTTCTCTCTCTCTCTTTCTCTCTTCATCTATATCGCTCATTTTTATTCTCGTGCATGATTTCTCGAATAAACTCGATCAATTACATGGGAGATCGTTACATCTCATTTCTATTTATTTTAATCTTTCTTTTTTTTTTTATTTCTTACTGCACATCCTTTGTTTTTTTCTTTGTTCTTTTTTCTCATAAAAAAAACCTGTGTTTTTAAAAAAATTCATTGATATATCGTCCACGTTGGAAAATACATATATACATATTTATGTATAATATGTACGTATACATCTATACATATTATATGTATATATATATATGTAGCTTATAGAATGAGGCGAAAGCAAACGGAACAGAACGAAACAAAAAATTTAAATAATAACGCTTTTGTATTTGTCATATCTGTTTAGAACCATTTGGTGTGCATTACCTGTTTTTTTTCTATAACGAACTTTTCTCAACGATCTCTTAGTCCTTCTTGTCGCCGTCTTCGGGGTCTTTAAGCGTGTGCCATTGAGCGATAGGACGTCTCGGGGATGCCAACATATCGGACCAGTGTCTCAACTCTGTTCCACTCGCGTTGTACCCCAAGACGACCTTCCCAATGGGTTCTGATGTGCCGATACGATCGTAATCGACTACCGTGACAACCAATTGCACTTTCTAAACGTGAAATCACGCATTAGTGCACACAGTCTCTTCACGGAAATATATATATATTTTTTTTGTTTGTTGCCATAACCTCCGGATTGTAACGTGTTTACAAAAAAGTTTATTAAAAATAGAATATCGAAAAATATAAGTATATAAATGTAAGTATATATAGGGAATTTATAGGGAATTTATGTTTTAGGAAACTAGTACTTTAGGAAATTAGTCTACTAGAAATTAGTCTAGAAAGAATAAAAATGTAATAAAAAAAAAACTGATATTATGGGATATTTACAATGTAGAATTTTTAATGATTTTTAATATAAAAAGAATATATAAAATATAATATAAAAAGAATATAATTATATAAAAAGAAAATTTTATTACCGTTTAAAAATTTGAAATTACTTACTACTATTATTGATATGAAAAATCTTGCATCTCTTTTTTAAATAAGGAATATATAAATTTCATTATATCTTGAATTACATATATAAAATATATATAATGTATGAAATGTTCGTAAACATGAAAAAAATTTAAAAATAAATTAATTGATATCAAGAATAAAGATACTTGACTTTAACTATTATATTGACTTTAATTATTATATATATTTTACAATTATTTATTGTTAATTCTCTTTTTATTTATATTTAATTTTATATAAAATTGTAAAAAATTGTAAATATGAAAAGTTAATGATAATACAACAAGAAAAGACAAAGAAGGAAAAACTAAATTATTTTTCATTTTATTTTTTTTTATAAATAAATATTAAAAGTAAGCCTAAACTTTTAAACGATAATATATGCAAGTAATAAGCAAAGCTTGTTTAATGAACTTACATTGTTTAGTTTAAAAAGGATGTTCCTTCTTTAGACACGTCTGACCTTCGATTCAAAGAGCATGCAAAGCGTTTAAGCGTAATTCTGAAGCTCGTATATGAATAAAGTGACAGCATTTTACGCGATATTACGTAGCGAATAATATAATATTTTAATACACGTTTTACAATCCGAAAGTATGACATTTAAAAAAAATTGAAATATTAGTCCCTTCATAAAGCTGTTTTAATCCCTTTTTAAATAAATATAAGATCTTTTTTAGCCTTTCTTTTTATTCAAAAATGGAAGTAAAGAACTTTTTTATCTATTTATAGTAAAATTGCTTTCTAGAATAAAAATAGTGCACATTATATTGTCGATACTTTATGAAGATACTTTTTTTTATTATCACATTACATACAGATCATTTATTCGTGTTTTCAGTTTAAATCATCCGTTTGCAATGAATATTAAATATTTACCAAGTATCTTATACTATAATAGTACAAAAAAAAGTAAGAAAAAAATTATTGTCGTGAATTTTGTCTAAAAATTAATTGAAAAGAAAACGTGACTAATTAATATGTAATAAGAATAATAGAAAAATGTTGAAGTGTACTGTTACCTGTGTTTGTGAACTGTGTCAAACGTGGAGAACCAAATATGTATTAAATTGATCTATATGAAATTTAATTCTATTACAAATTCTTACCAATCAAATTTAGGAAAGATATTTAAATTTGATGAAAAATATTATAATTATTATACTCATAGCTTTTATATTTATAAAGAATTACAATTATTCTTCTACTAATTTTTTAATTAATATATTTTTTTAACAAGATTGTAAATTAATTTTTTTTTTAATTCAATACAATTATCAATTTCATATACACCAATTTAATAAATGGAGGATCATAGATAAATTTTAAAGATTCGTACCTGTATCTGTTCGAAGGGTACCTCAAACGTGAATGATTCGTTGTAATACGGATTAAGAGTGCATTTTTTGATAGACGTTTTCTTCTTTTTCAACCTTTTGCCATTTTGCATAAGAGCAATTTTTACATAAGGATCTGATAAACCACCGACGTCCATTTTCTTCAGATTTTTCGCTTCCAAGATGACCACAGTTAATTTACCAGCAGTGGGCACGTATCGAAGCGAGAAGCAAATATCACCTAATTTATTATCCTGTAATGAATTTACACGAATTTTAATCTCCACGAGACTCATGTTTTAAAATAATAATGTTCAATAATATTTTGTAAAAAAAAAAAAGAACAAGAGAGACGCAAATATATTTCGTATATTAAATTTTACAAAATAATAATTGAAATCTTTTTTAAAAGCTTTTTTAGCTTAATAATTTTTTTTTATGGATCAATCAATACATAAAAAAATATATGATTTCATTTAGAAAAACAAATTTATGACCACCATCCAAATTTACCTGACCACCTTCACCCTCGACACTCTGCAGTTCTCTCCATTCTTCGATCGTTTGGGCCAAATCGACTTGGCACAGTGGAACCTTGACTTCACCGATCTGATCGTGTTTGGAGAACCTGTCGAAGTCGAAGATCGCGAAAACGAGAGTTTTATTCATCGCATCCGCATAAGGTACGCTCTGGAAAACAAATATGTCCCTCGATCATTCTTTGGAAAAATATAAATGGATTCATTGAATTGATTGTCGAAAAAAGAACTAACCTTGAATGTGAAAGTCTCGTTGAAGACTGGGCTAAGCGTTTTCCTGTGCACTTTTGTTTCGAATTTTTTCTTCTTGTCGGGTAGTAGATAAACCTTTACGTACGGATCGGAAGTACCACCCATGTCCAAAGCTGGCAGTTCCTCGGCTTGTATCACCGTCACCGCTAAACTGTTCGTGTTGAAATCGTATTCGAGCTGCAAATGTTCAATGATATAATAATTTATTTAATTGGGATAAATACAGGTATATTAATAAATACAATTAATATAACATTTGAAATATTTTGAAATTATTTCTTCTTCTCATTATTGATAAGAAATAAGATTGATATTATTTAATTAATTTAATTTATTTATTAAATTATTATATTATATTTATTATATTATATTATAAATTAATTTGATTAATTTAATTTAGAATTTATTTCTCTTGATTTGTTAAATGATAAATTTTTTAAGAACGATTTGATGATAAAGATTGCCAAGGATGATGATGGAGATTGAAAAAAAAAATTTTACCTTATATTGAAGTTTCCCAAGTTTCACCTCGCTCTGCTTACTCTCAGCTTCATCTGGTTCCTCGGCGTTGTCAGTAAGTTCTTCCATATCCGGCTGGACCTTAACAAATCGAAGTGGATTCCACGAGTGTAGAATGTGCGTCTAAGATCTACATGAAGTCATGGAACACGATTACGTACCTTGTCTTTGTACGTGCTTCCCAATAGTTGAACGGATTTTAAGTCCACCGCCCCCTTCAATCCTTTCTTTCCATCTTTGGATCGTCTTTTGCGACAGCATCTTCTGATGCAGCAGAAGCAGATTCCGAGAACTACTACGCTTACAGCTACTCAAGCATAAGAAGGGAGAAATTTGAAAGAATTAAAAAAATGATTTGGTGTTGTAATGAATGTTTGGTGGAACGAAGAAATTATTATTAGGTAACTAACTAATAATGAAAATTGATTCCTGTTAAATGAATTTCTGAGGGAATATTGTGAATATTTCATTTTTTCTTTGAATCTATTTTTTTAATTTTATCATTCCTATTTTTATGGTATTATTTACTATATTAAAATTCTATAGAATATAAATTGTATAATAAAATTCGACACCATTTTCTTTTCGATATTAAAAAGTATGTAAAGGATTTCGATTTTTTAAATTTCGTTCCACCTTATTTTTGGTTGACATCATGCGCATAGTGCGTCTATTCAAGCAAAATTTGCAAGCATGAAAGCAATTTTTATTTTTCTATTCTGTATTTTATATTTTCCCATTAATGCTTCTGCTGTGTAACGAATGCAATTTTTCTTAAAAATGATATGTCGTAATAATAAAAATATTCTTATTTACAAACGCAACTGAAACAAAGGAAATTTTTACAATTAATGTTGTTCGTTTGGAGTATGTTCAGCAATGTTCGAGTTATCTGAAAGAGTAAAATGTTTTAGGATCAACTGTTTTTTTAGGTAAAGAAAAAGTTTTCAGATTGTTTTGTGTCTTCTTGTGTAGATATTATTACTTTGTGGAAATATTTGTACATAGAAAATCATTATTACTTTTGACTTTATGTGAAAGTGTTATCTGAAAACTTTTATATATTATTGATGCAGTATTTTATTATCAATAAATCTCGTGAAAGTTCTTTTTCTCTCTAGCTTCCTCACAAAGTTTTTTATAAAATATTATATAAACATATTCAGTATTATATATTAGATTTAAAATCAATTGTAAGATTTTTTAAAATTATTTTTATACTGTTTAAGTGAATTTTTTATAATGTTTAAATTATTCCATTCCTAAAATTCAAATAATTTCATGTGCTTCATAGTTTCTTTAAGTATCAGTATATATGTACAGTATATATG
Organism: Apis dorsata; assembly: GCF_000469605.1. Taxonomy (NCBI): domain Eukaryota; kingdom Metazoa; phylum Arthropoda; class Insecta; order Hymenoptera; family Apidae; genus Apis; species Apis dorsata. Next base: position 320,689 of record NW_006263372.1, read on the forward strand.
TATCTAAAGAAAAAGATTTTTAACAATTTTTGCAATATCAAAAAATTAAAGATATTTTAAAAAATATGATAAACTGTATAGGTATAAATTGTGATATCTATGTTCTTAAAGATATACTTATCTTATTTTAATAACAAAGAATTTACTTTATTTTTTGTATCATTTATCCTATTAATAAAGTACATAAAAAAAAAAAAATAGCAAAAATCTCAACCATTTTTTTTTTTTACCTATTAAAATGGCAACAAGTCCCCATGTTGGTATTCCCATTTCCTCCGCGATTTCTTTGCCGAGATTTTCCATTTGAGTTTCAAAATTTTTCCCAGCATTTTCGGTTACTACCTCTGCCTCTGTGGCTGCAAAACGCAAATAATAACACAACAATATATAATAATCCGAAAGGAAAATCTTTCGCGTAAAGAGAGAAGAACAAAGAACAATTTTCAAGAATTCTTGAATTTACCTTCTTTTATTTCCATCTCGGTGCTCAAAAATGTTTTTAACGTCGATTCAACGATCTCCTCCGGTTGCTCTTCCGGCACCTTCTCAGCTTCTCTCTTGTTAATGGCAGGCATTTTCTGTAATATTAAAATAAATATTTTAATATTTATGCTACTGATATTATCAATTGATATATTACAATTTATTAAAAGTTTCTTTTTAAAAATTTATTCATGAAAATAAAAATACAATACAATTCTAGAATATTTCTAAAAATTTTTATATATTATTCTTAATTTTGAAAATTGTTTTCAAGCCGAAGTATTAATAATTAAAATAGGTATAAATTTTTTTTTAAGTCAATTTTTATAATATGTCAAAATTTTATCAAATTTAATCAAAATTAATAATTTTCAATTATTCAGAATATTCTTTTGCAATCTGATAAAAATCGTAATTTTGAATAAATGAGTGGAAAAATTATAATTATAAAAATTACATTGTACGATTATAAATTTGAATAAAAAAAAATATACTTAATTCAGTAACAAAAACTCAAAGTTCTCAACATGTCTATCCTCATTTTTAATATTTTCAACGCATAATAATAAATATTTTAGTCACTCAGTGCTTTTATTACCATTTATGATCAATATCGATACAATTTATCAAGAATTCGCACGAGTTCCAGCGATATCACATTTAATGCATTTTTTTTTTAAAAGTGTGTCATAGACTATGATCGAAAAAAAAAATAACTTTTTTCCTGGAAGCAGTAAAATTTTTTTACGCGATGTTTACCATTGAAATAAAGCTCGCTGTGAAAACAACGATTTGAATTCTATCCTCTTTTGAAATTTTTTTACTAAACTTCTTGTACCATGGTTATTCAAAACGCCATGTATGATGATTTGGCAAAAATTATACAAACATTATAAATATAAATATTTCTTAGAACAGAAAAAAGACAAAAAGAAAATATCGAGTAAATCTTTTTACAATATAAAAATATATACGTAGAAAAGAAAAACTAAATTTAATAATTTTTTTTTCTAAATTAATTTAAACAAACGATTTAATTTTTCAAAGATTTTTTTCTTAAAATTATTACGTAATTTTTAATTTTTAATTTAAACATTTTTAATTTTATTTAAATTATTACACTCGTATTATTCCTTCACCTTTTCGTTTTCCTTAATTCAATGATAGAGCTTTATACGATGCAATATTTTAATTTTAGATTAAGTATAGAAAAATTGCACGACATTTATAACTTTTTGCTAAATAGCTTTTACATACTTGGACATGTACGTGTTGTGTTATCAATTGTCTTGACAGTTTCTTTTATGATTAGGTGAAATTATAGATCAGTTAAACGTCATGGACAAGTGTTGTTAGAAAACTTTGTTCATACTATTGAAGTCTATGTGTATACAGACTGTATATTGTTTTCAACAAAAAATAATTTAATATTATATTTTACAATATTTCGAAATATATTGTTACTTTAATTGCACACAAATTTCTAACTTTTTATAATTTAATTGGAAATAAAATAACACGAAAAAAAAATACACTACACATCAAACAAAAAAGGAAAAGTGAAAATTACACGAAATGCGATTTATAAAAGTTTCGATTTTCACGTTTTCTTTCAATTATTGAAAAATTTAATATAAATCGTAAAAATGGATTTCATTCTTTCGATTCCATGTTTCTGTAACCACTGCGAGATTTTACAATCAACATTGTGCTTCCGCATTTGCAGATTAAATTCGCATGCGTATCGTGGTCTACAGATTTCTATTTTAATACGTCATTGGATATCAACGAAAAATGTGATATTCGTAATACTGAATGCGAGAGAAAAATAATTTTTTTTTTTTAATATCGTGTATAATATTATACAAATAAAATCAATTTAATTAAATAAAATAATGTAAATAATTGAATGCAAAATAATTAACGATGAAAAGAATAAAAAAGAATAAAATTTTAAAGTGAAAATTAGAATTCAGAATGGTGTAATAAAAATAAAATATAAAAAAAAATATAATATAGGAAAAATGAAAAAAAAAAGTTTAAAAATATTAATAAAATTATTAATTTTAGCTTATTAATTGCGTTATCAACAATTTTTTCAGTTATAAATTATATCACGAGCAACATTATTCCTTATCCATACATTGATTACACCGTGCTCATAACGATCGCGTGCGTTACTCCGCAACGACCTCTACCGCTATTTCCGGGTTCTATTTTTTTATTTTTCTCGAACGCGTGCAGCGAATTTTTAATTAGCAAATGTAAAAACGTCTGTCGGCTGCTCTTTGTAGCGAGCATTTATTCTATGCTCTTTGAAAAAAGATGGTTTCTGAAAGTTATTTGAAATCTGAAAAATTATCACTGAAAGAAAAAATATTTCGTAGCAGAATAATTGTTCGAATGAAGGATTCTTAAATGAATATTGGATAATATTTAGTATAGAAATAATTTTTATATTTTTATATATTTTTCAATTTCAATTCAATTTTTTTTCCTTTGTATATGACAATTCTTTCTCATTATTTAATCTCTTTAATATAATCTATGTATGTATAATATGTAGGATAAAGAAAAATTAAGCATTATTATATATAGTATTATTTTTCATTAATAATTAATTTTATTGATCATTTTATCAGTCATAACTAAAAATGAATATTTTTTTTCTTTCTTAAAGTCACTTTTTGAATTATAAGTTTACTTAAGATTTCAGGAAGGCAGTAGTGATTTATTAATAAAACAACAAAGCTCTTTCTAAATGGTTTAATCTATTCTATTAAGTATTCTATTAAGTACCTGTTTAATTATTTCTGTTTGTTCTATCAACTATTCTGTCTACCATTAAAAATAATTATTAGAACATCTGTCTTTTGTATAAATCAGTTCAACTTTTGTTACATACCTATATTCTGTCTTTGAAAAGTATACATAGCAATGTTCCAAAAGATATTGTTTGAATGGTCTTGAGTTTACCATTTAAAAAGTTATTATTATAAATTATAATTTTATAATTTTATTTTTAAATTTCTTTAAATTTTCTAACATTACAATTTTTTAACATTAAATTTAATATAGCAGACTTATTTCCAACTTCAAAGGTGAAACATATAATAGTCTCTCATTCACATATAAACAAAATGGCTATATGCCAGGAACAACAATGAATTTCTCATGAAACTCTATCTTCGATCGAAAAATATCACCTTGAACTGAATTGAACAATGTAAGAAAAAACTTGGTATTGAAAGAATCAAAATTCAAAATAAGTAGGAAACTAACCTTAATCTGAAAACTTAGTTGGGACTATATAAATTCGAATGTAATATGAGGACATAAGTAACATTAGATAATATTAATTTAATTCACTGTATAATTTTTCTTTTAAACTTTCTTTTCTTTAAATAACAATTTTTTGATAAATTTAATGTATCGAAACTTATTTCCAGCTTCAGAGATTAGATGTGATGGTCAAGGAACGACAGTAAGTGTTTCGCGAGACTTTTTATCTTCAAGAATGTCGCCTTGAACCAAGTTCAAGAATGTAAAGTTGATATTAAAAAAAATCGCGTGGGCGAACATTAAGGGGTGAAAAAAAGTCAAGGATCAGGATGCCGCGTGAGGATTATAGTGTACAGAAAGAAAAGATTACGAGTTGGATGAAAAGGGGGAAGAAGGAAGTCAGGAAACACGACAAAGTCGTCCAGGGAATATAATATGAAATTATTTTAACCAGGCACAGTTGTGTCTGAATCGCGATATTTCTATCATTTTATTTGTGACTATCATCTTTCCTCTCTCGACCATTCTTTTTACATTGCATTTATATGTTTGTTTCGCAAATGTAGAAATACGTTTCATGCGAATACATTTATTATTTCAGTTTTAATTTTATTTTCCTATTTTATCTATTTTTTAAAATTTAAATTTAACAGATATATTATATTTTAATGAAATGAGAATTTTACATATATAATTATTTATTTATTTTATTTATTTTATAAATTATTTTCTTTATAATTGTTTATTTATTTTCTAAGAAAATTTTGTATTTTTATAATGTTATAATTTATAATTTTTTTAGATATTTATAATAAGTAATATATTGAAAAGTAAAATCTTTTTCAAAAATTAGTATTTTATGAATAAGTAGTATAATTAGTATTATGTCAATAAAACTAATAATTAAGAGTATATTATATTCTAAATAAGTAATTTATTTAGAAAAGTATTATTTAATTATAATTTAGTTAAATTTAATAACTTTGAATAATATAATCAATAAGAAAACTAATAATTAATTGTTCCAAAATTATTCCAATTTATATTCCAAATTTTTTTGTAACAAATAAGTTATAAGTTTTTGAATCATAATTTTATATCATAAAATTTATATAAATATTTATATTTATTTTCTTTAATATCTATTTCTCTAACATTTCATAGATTTATCAAAGGATTCGACAACATTTTAAGCAAAGCTAAATTATATTCACAAAACTTATTTTCACTATTATTTTCACATCTACTTCAATAAGGTAGTTAAAAATCACAAGCATTTCATTTCTTCGCATTTTTATATTTCAAAAACTGAAACTTTCTTTTAAAATTCATTAAACAATCTAATAATATTAGGTAAATTAAAATTAGATAAATATTATACAATTTGTAAATCTCGATTATCGGTTACGTCAATGTTCACGATGATATAGGAAATGTTATAGTATGTAATAATTGAAAATTGAATCACATTTTACATGCCACAGATAATATAAAAGTCCGAAAAAAGTGAAAAATTCAATAAAGCTCATCATTGATATCAATAAAATTTTACTATTCGATTTAGTAATTTTTTTATTCGAAGTTAGATGTCAGTTATTTTTTGTTATCTTGTTGAAAAAAAAAAGAAGATTATAAAATTCAGATCAATTAGATTTTTGGAATATTTTCGATTTTTATTTAATTTTTATTTATTTTATTTATTTTTATTTTGTTTCTATTTATTTTTAGTTTTAAATTTTTATTTAATATTTTATTTTATTTTTACTTTTATTTTAGTATGTTAATATCTAGTATTTTTTTTTATATGTAATCTAGTATTTTTTATAATAATCTAATATTTTTGTATATAGTTCTTTCTATTCTATATTTCTAACGATTATATATTTTCAAGTATATTGTATTGAAAAATAGATATCAAATAGTTCCGTTCTATTGAAAAAAATTTATTATTAAAAGTTCTATTTTTTAGTTCTATTTTTTAATTCTATTTTTTAATATATTTCAATATCTTTATATTTATCTAAATATATATATATATTTAAATTTAAATAAAAAAGAAGATTTTTTTTGCAGAGAAATAAAAAATTTTCACCAAACAGTGAACATTTATCATGAAAAATTTTCAGTTGGGAAATTTCTCTTTCTCCTTCATATAAATCGTGAAAAGGATAACTAATATGGCGACGGCGGTAAATATGAAAAAATTCGAGGCAAAAATTTTTGGGATAAAAAATCAGATAAAGCATTTGTATTATCAATATTATAGAATTGAAAATTTTTCATTTTGCTGTCTCGTAATTCCGACATTGGCCTCCAATAAAATTCGATAAGACGATAACAGAGGTATGACTATTATTCGCAGTCTGACAAAATAATCGTTATCGTCGCGGCGACGATAAATTGACGTCAGACACGCGTCACCCACGCACGCAATAGTTCTCCACAACTCGGCAATGGTCATTCTTGGAAACAAAGGATCCGATGGATGTTGCTATGTTATTTTTTCTTCTCCTTTTTATCTTTTCTTTCTCATTTAATTTTATCTCATTGTTCCACGTTTCAAGGATAATCCGGCGAAGCTATCCTTCTGAGAGAGGTTAGAATGCTTTGAAACATCATGGAAATATGTTCGCCAAAATACATGCTACTGTTTCTTCTTAATTAAGTTAATTATGAAAGCTAATATAGTGTAGAACAAAGATTCAAAAAATTGTGACAAAAATTTTTTATTATGATATAGTTGTGAAAAAAGTGAATTTCTTAATTACAGAGGATTTTGTTTTGTGTTTTATGAAATATTTCTGTAAGATTTTGATTTAAATTGAGAATAACAACAAAGTGTATTCGAAAAATATCCAATTATTTAATACCAGGTAATAATATGTGCTACAGTGTTTAATAATATATTTAATTATTTAATATTAGTTTTTTAAGGAATAAATAAAAATTAAGCGAAAATATAACCTAAAATTGTAAAATAAATATAAGAAGACAATAAATAAAAACATAGAGTTAATCGTTATATTATTCGATTTGCATTAAACTTCAATTATTTAAACATTTTTTAATTTTACTTTTAAATTTTCTAATTTCATCACTTTTTTTATCTATTACAAAAAAATAAATTATTTAGAAATTTATCGAATACAATTTTGGAATTTATTTCTATTTTTTAATTTATTTTTAACTTTATTCGGATTTGTTACTCTTATAATTATTTTTTATTTAATTATTATTAAATATATTTTGAAAATACATAACTCTACATAGAAATAATTAATAAGAATGGAACGGTGATATTGTTTGTCATATGTGAGGCGAAATAACTTAATATACACTTGAATATGCAAAATCGATAACTAACTTGGCACCATGGAAAATAAGGATATAACGTGGGCGTTGCAATGACTTAAACATGTTCTTTAATGAACATAAATTAGTTTGACGATATGATCGTATCTTCGGTCTTATTATAACTCATAAAAATCATTGAAAAGATCATGATATATAACAAAATAATAAGAGTAATCAATTGCTACAATTCGTCAATTTATATAGCTGTTTGCATTGTACAAACAATGATATATATTGTAAATTAGCATAGTTTAAAATAAGCAAAAGATAGCGTTTTGTTTGGATAAAATATTAGTAAAATATAGCAAAACTTTCGTTATTTTAATTAATAAAAAAGAAAATGTTCGAATAATAATGGAAAATTTTTAAAAACATTCGAGATTGACTTATAAAATTTAACAATTTTAGGTTAGTTTTCTTTCATTTTCATTTATTCCTTTCTTCCTTTTTAATTATATATATGTATAT
>NW_006263372.1:328542-347967 GCF_000469605.1 Apis dorsata
TACAGAAAATTGCAATAAATCTTTCCAGGTAATGCAATTTTTGCCCAAGTTCCGCTTTCACTCAATTTCTGTAATTTAGTGAAAGAATATCTCCTTCATTATAATTTAATTCAATTTAATCCTGTTAACAAAGAGAAAATAAAGTAGTTAAATATTGCAAAATTAGCTGAATAAAACTCATCAGAAGAAATTAATAAGTATGAAAAATAGCAATAATTCTACACATTAATTTCAATAACAATATTACAGTAATAAAGATAAAATTAATGGTATAATTATCAAAAATATAAAACTCAATGTTTTATAACAATTTCTAATCAATTGATTAGCTTTTTTTTATTGAATTTGAAATATACATGTTGTTAAAGATATTATTTTTAGTAATTTTTTATATGCAATCATCAATCAGTTATCGAATTATTCGAATAAAATTTTGATGTTATGCCATGAATTTTGTCTATATATCTATGATAGCGTATACATCAATATATAACTATTACTTATCAATTATTTCCATAAACAGATTAGAATAGCCAACAACGAATATATAAAACGATATAAATTTGTCGAAAAATTATTTCTTTAAAGAAAGCAGATTTTATTAGAGAAGATAAGTATATAAAAGAAATTCTTAAAATTAAGAAAACTATTGAAAATAATGATTTAAAACAAAAAATAACAGCTGCAAATAGTAAGTATTTATATAAAATTAATAAAAATATAGAATTTCATAAAAATTTTTACTTTTAGAAATACTATAAAAATTTCGCATACCATTTCTTGTCGAATTATATTTTTCCGTTATAAAATTGAAATTTCGGCAAAATTTTTAGATTTAGAAATTTTTGAAAAATTTTGTGTACCACCTCTTGTTCAATTATATTCGACTAATACAAAATCGAAATTTCAGCAAAAATTTGTGGCCTTAGAAATTTCTCATGACATCTCTTGTCAATTTATATTCTCCTGATATCGAATTTTTGATAACAAAAATTTTTATCAAATTTTATAATTTTGTATTAGAATAATATAACTCAATAAGAGGTGGCACGCGAAATTTTTTCAAGAATTTCAAGACAAAAATTTTTATTTATATTTTTGATTTTGTATCATATAATCCTAAAAGAAATGGCATAGAATTTAATTTATTTATTTGTTTTATATATATTTATCTTTTTGATATACTTATCTTTATTCTGCTATATTGCCAGAAATTAATCATTTTTTGATATTTTATTTAATTCTAGAGAATCGAGAAATATGTTGAAACAATTCAACTTCTGAAACATTTTTTTGGAAAAAAATAACGATGTAAATCAAAGTGATACTATCATACAAGATAATCTGTATTTTATTCAGATATGAAAAATTTCAATTAAGTATAAGAAAAATTTATAATTATATTATTAAAAGTTTCTTTGCAAGTGACTTGAAATCTAAATTAAAAAAAAAATTGCTCAAAATGATGCAAGACAAATTTAATCCAATTTATAAGTTTCTATATTAATAATTTTCAGCTATTTCTAAAACTCAGAAGTCATTTTGTTGAAATAAGAACAGGTTTGTACAATGAAGTTGATAATGAAAATATAAGAATTATGTTTTGTTTCATCTATATCTGTATAATTTACACAGAGAGAAATACAGTGAGGATTTACTTCGGAAATGCGTTACGAATTTTAATGACGATGAAGCCTCTACCCTCTTGGCTACTGCGTCGCTTTACAGATGCGTGGGTATGAAAAGGTGTCATGTTTCCAGGGTTTCACGCTCAACCCTCTGAGGATCGGCAAACCACTTAGTTGTAATGATAGTTTCTCGCCACGATCGTATCTAAAGTTGCGTTAAGAATTGCATTGATTTCCTAATATAATAATTTGTTTCATTGTATATGCGTGTAAACTTCTTAATTGTAATCTATTATTATTATTCTTTATATAAGCTGTTTTAAAAGATTGTTGATTTCTTATAATTTAAATTTATCTTATTAATTTTAAAATTAAATTTGAATTAATTTTTTAAAGTGACAAAGATAATTTAATATAGTAACCTGACAAAAATATTTTTTTTATTTATTTTTTATCTTTCTTTATTTTCAATTCTTAAATATTTTATTTTATTCCAGGTTTCCTATCGAAAGTTGTTTGAACATTTATCGTGGCAATTATTAGTTTATTAGTTATCCCAATACTACTTTCTATTCATTAAAATACTCGCAACATCAAGAAGAGAAGCGAGAAAACATACAATTTAACACCGGGCACAGCTTCTAACAGGATCTTTGTGCAACGAACAGAGCAAATATAGTTGGATCTAAACGTGTTCGGAATTCATGAACCCTGCTAATTATGTTTGACTTATAAATTTGAAATAAATTCATGAAATGGTATAGAGAAAGAAGATTGTGTGAGAAATTATAATGCATATTCTTCGTGTTATTTCACATCTTCTGTGTCATCTTAGAAAGTTTCAAAATAAATAGTAAAAGAAAAAAAAACAAAATTATTGTTATACATTTGTGCTACATGCAAAAAGTCGAAGAGTAAAATTTTTTGAGATCTTTACAAGAAAATTAAATTTGAAATAATAATTATCATTATAATAGCTATAGTGATCTAATTATAAATTTTTCAATTTTTTCATTAAAAATTTAGCTTCAAAAATTTTAATTCCTTCTTTTCGATTTATTTTTTCACATAGAATTACTTCCAATTATTTATACTATCTATTTTTTAAAGAAATACCGTATGTATATGAATCAAGTGTGTAAAAAATCAATAGAGATATCTCTCAATAGGATTTAACTACTACGCTTCAAATTTGTTCGCAGTAGTTTCATAACTCGACTAAGATTTACGAGCTTTGTCGACTTTTTATCATTCATGTTTAACAGCTGTAAATGAACTTCGAAGAGGATAAAATATCACTTTAAGAAATTACTAAATTGTTTTTTCTACTATATAGTAATTTGATAAAGAATCTAGTGAATTTTAAGAAATTTTTATTGTTAATATATTACAGTAATAATATTTAATATTATTTAATTATATATAATAATGAAATTTTAAGATTTGAATAGCCAAGTCAATGATTATTTAATTTTTCATTATAATTCATTAATTATTTTAGTTATAAAAAAACAATATAAGTTATTTATGCGGTTTCATAAATGCAATACATATACAATGTTATGGAATTTAATATTAAGTTTTATAAATTAAAGTTTATAGATTTCCGATATATTAACATAATACAATGTAATTATATGCATTGGAAATATAAAATTATATTTTTTATAATCAGAAATTTTTAAAGTTTAAGAACAAAAAATAATAAAAATTACACATTAAAATATAAAAAAAAAAAAATAAAAAAAGAAAAGAAAAGCAAAGCATATTTTTTACACAAATATTAATTTTTAAATTTTTTGTATATTTTTTTTTTTACGTTCAAGAGAAAAGAGTTCAGAATTTCCAGGCTATCAAGATACTAGTCATTTCAATCTAGCTGTAAAAAACTCCAATATTTTATGGAAGTGAATATAAAGAATGAGGAAAACTGTATCAAACGAAGCGTTCTTTAATCAAAAAATCGCTTATATTTTCTCGTCTTTTCCGTAAATTGTCCTCACTATATGAAATGTAGCTAAAAGTGTCATGTTATTACACTTATAATTGAAGACAAGCCGTAAGGCTTCCGAGTTCTGAGTTCTTTTGACACTGTACAATTTATGTTCTTCTCTTTTCAATTAATTGTTTTTTTTCTTACATGCGTTTCCTAAAGTAACGCATTTTTTTGAGGAAAAGCAAAATTTTTCATTTTTAATAGAATAATTTAATAAAATAATGTATTTTATATATGCATTTTGTAATATATAACTTAACCTAAATTTAATTTATTTTTAATTGTTTAATTAATTTTAATTTAATTAATCAATATCAGCTCTTTGAGAAAAAATTAAATTTTTAAATATAAAAAAATTTAATTTTAGTAATTTAATACATCTGTGATATATTTTTAGAAAATTTTAAATTTTAATTTTAATTTTTAATTTAATTTAAATTTTAATTAAATTTTAATCAAATTAATATTTTTTTCCTAAAAAAAATAATTATTCTTAAATAAAATAATGCTATATTTAAAAGTGAAATTTTCATATATGATCCTAATTAAATAAGATATGATAGATTGTATAATCTCTATCTTTGTGATTTATTGTGTAGTATTTTGATTTCGTATGATATAGTCTGCATTTGTATATATAATAGAATGGTTGAAGCACGAATCGATAAAACTGTGTACTTATAGATACTGGTCCAATAATATTAACCGCAATTCCTCAGTTTCATCGTCTATAACGTTCCAATATTTCTATATTTCCATTCTAACCTAGTAAAGCATTTTTTTTTGCGTGTTTCTTTGATATATCTTCTTATATAATTTAATCTAACATGATCAACGAGTTTTATTTTCGTATTGTTTTATTTTTATAAGAAATATAGCATTTCAAATAAGTATTTTTTTATACAATTTTTTTACTACAATTTCTATCTGTCTTAGTTTTTACATGCAGTATAACATTCACATAAACTGTTAATTTCAAAATATATGTTTTGAAAGTTAATAAAATTGAATGGATATTAATAATTTCATCTTATTTCAATAGATTTTTTAAAGAAATTTTTTCTTAAATAACAGAATTTTAATTTAATTTCATTTAATTTAAATGTAAAATATAAAAATTATATATATAAAAAAAATACAAATAATTATCGATGCAATCATATATAATATTTAATAGTAATAATTACATAAAAATATAAAAATATAAAAATAAAAAGAAATGGATCACATAAATCATTCGTTTATCATTTGAAATAAATAATAAGCTTCTATAATTAATCAAATATTTTTTCCTCTTGAATCACAGAAAAATACATTCGAACGATTTCTTAATTATTTCATACGAAACGATATATCTCATTTATAATTTCAATCTCGTTATCAATATTCCACCAATGTTGAGAGGAATGACACATTAATCATATTTAACGCACTATATCGTTATAATAACTAATTCATTTCAATATAATCTTTTATCCTTTAAAATAACACTCATTTAGCCTAAATCCTTACAAAGAATGTTTTCATCGTAATCACTGTTCAATTATCTATCACTCTGATTTATTTCTCTATTAAAAAGATATTTAATAATTTAAATTTATTTTTTTAATGAATTATTTTTGAATGAAATAACATTTTTTCATTTGAAATAATGATATAATATCTAATCATTACATAGTCATTACAAAATTTTTTATGGAGAACAATTTATTTTTTTACAAAAAACAATTTTTTTATTTTTCTCTTCTTTTTTTCAGTTGTTGAAAATTTTTAATTTTATTAACTTCATTAACTAGTTAAGTGAATGAATCTTTCTTTGTAATTGTTGAAATTGTTTGATAATCCAACAAGTTAATAATTTACTTATAAAATACAGGATAATTATTTGTACTTAACAAAAATGATTAAATTTTATATAAATTTAATTAAAATTTAATATATTTTCAATTGTATTAAATATAAAATAAATGAGATAAAATAATTCTATCGTTTTAATTTCGATTAATTTGTACTTTACATATTATAATGTTAAAATATTAAATATGGAAAATAAAGGATAAATAATAAATTTGAATAAAATATTACTTGAATATAGATACATATTTTATAGAAAATGTATATATAATAAAACATCACACGAACTGTAGCTAAAATTGAAATTAAATAACAAAGAGTTGGTAAACAAAAATTGAAAATGCCGATCAATGTTCAATAGAGCCGGAAACCAGTATATATGTATAGGAAAATATGAAAACTTTTGCATAATATTCTTTTAAACAATAAAGCACTATAAATATATTTTTTTTACAAATATTTACATAGATTTTTTTTGGCCTATATATAAAAAAATTCAATGGAATAAAAAATTAATGAGAAATAAGTGAGATACAATAAATATATTAAACAATAGAGAACAATAAATATAATAAAATCTTTATTTTATAATATCAATATTTGTTTATTTCTATTTTAAATATATTCAATAATTTTATTTATATGTATTATATGATATTATTTATATGTATGTATTTAATATTTTATTTAATTTGTATTTAATAGTTTATAAAAACCTCACATATTATTGTATTTAATAGTTTATAAAAACCTCACATATTAAAATTTTGATAGAAAAAAATATTGTAATAAAAGTAACTAAATCATTTTGAGAATAGTTCTGAAAAATCTAGCTGATTACCATTCCACCCATCGATCACCATTCAATAACGCCAAAATGGGTGTCGACTAGAGATCAATTTCAATATGTACTTTGAATCCAAGTAAATTCCAATATAAAAGTTTCACTTCATGGGATTTAAGATAGAGTTTGAACCTATTTTATATGAGTTTATTTACGGAGGACGAATATTACATATATATATTTTTTAATATTTATGAAACAAAATAATTTATGTAAAATATTCAAATCGGATTCTAACCTATTTAAAGTATATTTAATCTATATTAAAACTCTCATGAATTCCCTAATAAACTAACAAATCTAGAAATCTCAATTTTAATTTTATAAATAATAAGATATAAGAATGAAGAAACAATAGAAAATGTAGAAGCATTGTAATCCGAATACAAACACATTTAATTCTATCTTTAACAACAATTTTCATAAATATATTATGTCAATCTTTTAGTCTTTTAATCTTAATGACAAAATATCAAAATAAAGAAATTTATTTTGAGATTTAAAGAATAAAAAAAGAATTTTGAGAATTAAAGAATATTAAACGAACTTTTCTTAAAAGTTCTAATAAAGTAAAAAAAAAAAATACATTGACACACATTCATAATCTAATTTCCACTCTCATCTCAAAAATATTCATTGTCGCAAAGTTAGCCAACTGTCAAACTTAAAAATTTCAATTCCTCTTCAAATAATAAAATATCAGAATAAAAAAACAATACTAATCGAACAGCTTGTTATAAAAATCAAATGATACTCGTTCACAATAATTCACAATAACTATTCAATAGAAATCACTAATCATTTCACAAACATTTAAAATCGTAAAATGTGTCAGAATTATGACAACAAAAACTATAAAATATAATCAAGAAATAGTCAAAAAGGCAGAAATAGTTAATTCCATTGATGTCTCTTTATTCACTGGTCGTTTTACGCATAAGGATCGGTCCCTATAATCGGGTCGCGACACACTCGGAAACACTTGAGAAAATTAGAAGCAGAGAAAATTTCACGCCAGGAATCGATCAGAACTCGGAAGAAACTCGCCCACGTTTTCACTGGTGGATGGTTTCGAGTGTGTGCAATCGAGAATCTCAATACCATGATGAAAAACGACTATGAAAGAGGAAAAGTAGAATGACTTGAACAAAGCAATGAATCGGAGGAATACAATTATCGAACGATCGACAGAGCTCGCGCACAATCGATATATAACGATAGTTAAAAGTGAGTACACATAGAAATGATATTTATTTAATATTGAAAATCAAGCTATATACAAAATATTATTTATTTATTGATCAATTACTTACCTTATCAAAAATTTTAAATCATTAATATAGATTCTATGGAATTTACGAAATTAAAAGAAAGTTAGGTTATTTTAAAAAATATTTAATTAATTAAAAAATGTTATCATTCATATATCTGATATAATATAAAAAGAAAAAAAATATAATTTTAAATTTTTTATTGATATATAGTGAATAAATAGTGAAAACCAAACATAAATATATAATAAATTTATTTATTAAATTGTACATTTATGTTATACATATTAAAAAATATGTACTAAAAAAATACAAATTATGTATAAAAATAATGAAAAATATGTGTTTTTAATATATTATATTTAATATTGTTTACGTACATTATTATTAAATATTATTTTGTAAAATATATATTTTGAATTCTATATAATTTTATTATATAAATTCCATTTCTTTAAAGTGATACTCATATTTTTGATTCTTTCTGTACATATATAAAAATTATTAGACATGAAAGGGAAAAAGAGATAGAGGCTAGTTTTAAAAGATTGAGAAGAATTAGGAAAATTCATGAGCGCGTGAAAATAGAGAAGTCAGAAATAAAACTAGGAGAAATTTTTACACATTTATAGAAACAACTGTCATAAACGATTTTTCATGAAAATAATTCCAAAATTAAATGAATCTGATTGCATGATGATCGAGGGTATAGATTTTATTTCTTCGAACGAAATTCTGCTCCTTATATTCTCATCTCAAATTTATTACAAAAGAATAGAGAAGTTTATGGGTTATTTAGATAAAAAAATATTTGATAAGAAAATGCGAAATATTGATTATACATGAGAGACAATTGATACTGACGCTATTTATTATATATGTATGTAAATACATTCTATATGTAGTAACTATAAAAATTATTTTTATATTTTTACTAAAAAATGTTTTCAAAAAATCAAGCCACTTTTTTTATATTTTATATTTGAACTATAATAATATGTAAATATTTTTTAAAGCCATTGTAAATTATCAATTATGATTATCAATTGAAGCAATATTATATTTAGAGAATATTTATTATATACAAAATTTAAAATCATCAGTTATATATGAATATAATCTTTTCAAGATAAATTTTTTTTCTAATAATAGTATTCATTATATTAATTCACTATATTATATATACAATATTATACTAGTACGAAATATATAATAAATAAAAAAAAATATAGACAAAATCAATTAATTTTTAAATGTAATTCTCAATAAATCTTATTTCTAATATCCATCAACATCTTTTATTAATAAATTCAATTATAATTTGAATTTTTTTCAATATATTATTCATTAATCTCAATTCAAATCACTATTCTTCAAAGAATTATCTCAAACCTTCAAATCTTATCGATACTCTCAAAATTTATTTACCAAATCAAGAACCATCACAGAAAAACGGTAACCACCTTCGTTCGCATCATAAAAACAACATCCTCTTATGAGAACTTAGGAAACCTTATAACTTTCCTTGAATCGAAATTCCTTGCCACTTCGCGACCCAAAAGGGAGAACCAAACAAGAATCTCTCTCTCTTTCTCTCTCTTTCTCTACCCCCAAACCTAACAAACTCAATAATGATAATTCCAATAATCTTCAAATAAATCAAAAGCTAAAAAATAAAAACGATAATTTGGAAGGAAAGAAAATTAGAAAAATCGAACGATACTCACGATGCTCGTTCTCGGTTGGCTCCACTACTCCGAAACGAGGTGTCTCGAGGTTCCTCCTATCCTCTGTCCTCTGTGTCGCTCGAAGATTTCGACGCGGGCCGGATCCGTGGAAACAATTAGCGAACGTGTTCTGGCGTTGTATGGCAATGAGAAAAGAGCGAGTGAAAAACACGGGGTCTCGCGTTTTACAAGCGCATCATCGTTTTATACGCCCTGCGACATCGACGACGATGTAGACGGTGGAAAATCTATCGGTGGCACGGTCTCTCGACGTTGGGACACGAGTGCGCCTGACCGGTGGCGGATACGAACATGGCCGACCCCCCCGACCCAAATCGATAAAACACGTTACGTTTTCCGCCGTTTCGACGGAGCCGATGCTCTTGCG
The DNA here is from genome assembly GCF_000469605.1 of Apis dorsata. Classification (NCBI taxonomy): domain Eukaryota; kingdom Metazoa; phylum Arthropoda; class Insecta; order Hymenoptera; family Apidae; genus Apis; species Apis dorsata. The sequence goes on from NW_006263372.1 coordinate 338,251, forward strand.
CCTTCTCCACCCCCCTCGGACGGATGCGCGCGCCATAGACAACCACGGTGAAAAAGATGTTTTTAGGGTGCAGAATAACATTTTCATCGTGGAAGACGAGCACGTTAAACGTTGCTCGATAGAATTTTTTGTATTTTTTTTTTTTTTTTAAAGAAAGGAGGAGAAAATACTTTCTCTAATTTTGAAACTGAATAATATGTGTAGGATAGTTTTGTTAAATATTTTTCGTGCAATAAAATTGGATAGATAACTGAGTTGGCTAAGTATATATATTTGGTTTTCTGATTTTTAATTGTTTAATGTTTATATGTAATGTTTATTTATTTATTTTTTGTTATACATTTTATAATTGGATAATTGTATAGTTTTATGGTAGTTGGAACTAGATCTTTACTCAATTTTTAACACATAATTTATCACTATTAATATTGTATTAAGTGGAATAGTATGTATATATATATATATATATATATATATATGAATATTATATTGAAAGATAATATTGCATGAATATTTGGTTACAAGAAATACAAAAAAAAAAAAAATATAAAATTAATGAAAATATATCAAATATATTTTTGATTAAATTTTTTAAATAAAAAAAAAAAGAAAAAAATAGAAGACATTTTGAAGTAAGTTAAAAAAAAAAATAGTTTGTAAGAATATTTTTATATTTTTTTAAGATATAAAATATTTTTTACTATCTAAATAAAATAAAAATAAAAATTATTCATAATATTACCATGATTTTTTAGGAGATTTTAGATTTTTTTAATAGAATCGCGATGGAAAAATTATTCAGAGAAATTCTAAATTTTGTTATTTGGATTATTGTATTACATTTCATTTCGGTTGATCTTGTTGATATTGTAAAGAATTGTTAACGATTGTATAGAATTGAATTCTTTGGGCTACTATTGCTAGAGATGCGAATAGAGATGATACAGAAAATGGCGATAATTGAATCTCGAGGGTAGATGGTTTAAATTTCAATGGATTAAAGAGGTACACGAATAAAATTGAAAGTGGAAAATTTAGAAAGCATTCTTTAGAATTTAATAATAGGAAAATATATTTTTAAAATTGATAATATTAATAATGTCAAAAAAATTTTTTAAATCTGTAGATTTTTTTTAGTGAATTTAAATTTTCTTTAAAAAAGTATTTATAAAATAGAATATTCTTAATGTTACATGATAAGTAGTAAAGGAAAATCGATTCATAAATTAAGCTCATTCATAGGCAGCAAACTTGTAATCTTATTTAAGCCTTAAAAACGTTCGTGTTCATAAAAATTTTTATCCACTTCAAACAAAAAAAAAAATGTTTCTGTATGTATAATAATAGATATGACATGATAATACAAAAGATTATATTTATAATTTAATTAATTATTAGTAATAGTGAAAAAAATTATTTTCTATGGAATAGAATTTTATTAAAATTTGAATTTGATCAATAAATCTTTAAATTATTCTATTCTTTAGATCATTCAAAAATTAATAATAAGATTGTAATAAAATTAATAATATCCTAATTTTCAATTAATCTATAATTTTTAATTGATTTCATCTAATTTCTAATTCTTCTTCTTAATTATAATTTATATTTAATTTAATTTAATTTAATTTATAATCTTTTTCTAATTTATCTTATTTTTTACATTTTTATTTTTAATATGAGAATACTAAAATAAATATTGGATTATCTCTAAAATTGTAATATACAATATTATTTAATCCCTTTAATCTTCATTGTCTATTTCATAGAATCATAGTATGAAAAATCATCCATCTTTTCCTTTTGTCTTCGCTTTTTATACTTTGCAATTATAAAAGCATGATGTCATTTTTATTTATTTTTTTTATTTTTCATTCTTTCTGACTCAAAATTGCAAAAATGCGATAGAAATTTTTAATTTAGTTTTTTTTCTTTTTTTTCATTTTTTATTATTATTTTATTCACCAATCAAATAAATATTAAAACTAAGGTTATTCAATATTTTCTGTGAAAAAACTAGGAAAATATAAAAAATATAATTAAAAACGATATATGAATTTTTAATGATAGTATAAATTTTCAGAATGCAATTTAATTAATTTCACGATACTTAAAGATTTCATCATTAAAAAAAAATAAAGAAAAATGAAAAGTGAAAATTGAAATATAATATAATATTTATATTATATAATATAATATAATTCCTTTTATAATTTTAATATAATATATAAATATTTAAATATTATAAATATATAAATATTTTTAATTCTGAAAAATATGATATAAAAAAATGAAGAGTCGCGTTTAGAAAGAGCAATTCCATGGTGTCCATTGCTCAACGAAATGAAACTTATCGACCAAATATCGGCTCACGGGACTTCAGTTTGTGAACACTTCGCCGGGCATAACGGTGAAGAGCATCCTCGAATTATTATCTAGAGGCCAGCGCTCAAGTTGGAGTGGGTCTTCGGCTTTATTTCCGCGAAAGTAGTTCGGCCTGGTTGCATCTTAAAACTTTAGCAGTCTCTGCTAGCAAAAGACTACTTTATCGAGATGAAAAATTCGGTGAATATCAAGCAAAACGACGACTCATTGTTGAACGATCTAAATGAGTCAAATTTACGTGATGATCGAAACGAGATATCGCCTAAATTGACTTTTGAAAACGGTTCAGATTTATCGATATTGAATAGTTCTTATCAAATTCCGGATATATCAAAGAAATATATTGAACCGATAATCCTCGATACATCACTACCGTATGTAAGTATTTCTATCCTATTCTAAATAAACAGACAAAATACAGAATAAATTTTATATTTTAGGATTTCATTTTTTTTCCTATTTATCATTATTGGGAAGGACGAGCATCCAAGGAATTTCTCATATTGTTATATTTTCTTTCTTTATTCTGTATATTTCTACTTTTATAAATTCGTAAAACTTGTCTATTTATTGTTGGTAAAAAAGATTTTTTTAAATGTTTCATAAATGATAGAATATCTGTATTATACTTATGATAAATTAAATATTTAACTCTTGTATTAAAATATATATTTTGAAAATCGTCATCTTAAAGATATGTTACAAAATCAAGAATATAATATCTTTATTTTTAAATTAAATTAAAACACATTGTATAGTTTTTGAAAAAAATGATGAAATTATATTCAATTGATATTGTCTGCGCTAAGTTATGCGCCAAGAACTATAAATAAAGAGAGTAAATAATAAAAAAAGGATAGAGATAGGATAAAATTTGAGGAATCAGCGCCATCTCTAGAGTGCCGCAAATTAAATATAAAAGTAGACAAAGAAAATGAATATTGAAAAAAAAGACAGAGTTAGAATAACAATTGATTATTAGCGTCATCTCTTGAGTATTAAAGACAATCCTCAAAAAGGGATGGTAAGGTAGAGCAAGAAATGACAGTTAATTTTTATTATATTTCTTCTTTTTATTTCTTCTTAATATTTTTTCTAGATTTATATTTAATTTACTCTGAAATCATTAAATCCTCAATTTTTATCTTTTCTATTTCTTTTTCTACTATTTATATACGTCTCTACTATATATTTATGATTGTGTTACATGCAATGAAAAGAAAAAAATTATTACTGCTAATAATGATTTTTTATTGTTTATAACTTTATATTATAAAAAATAATTAATATTAAATAATTAAAAACTCTGATTTTTTATATGTTTAATTTTATTTTTTTTCTTTGATTATTTATAACTGTATTAATTTATTATTAAAATTTTAAAAATAATATATTTTGATATATTATGATAACTTTTATGATATATTTATAAGAAATTTGTTTCCAGATTCCCGTTTATATTCATTTAAAAACGTATGATTTAAAACCTATCGAAAAGCCTCCAACTCCATCTATTTTATCTGAATTACGATTAAGATGTCAGTAAGTAAATGCAATCAAATCTTTAATAATAAAATATTCTAATTAATTAAATGTAAAAGAAATATTTTATAAAATTTTAGAGATGACAATCAATCAACCGAAAGAATAAATCAAACTGCTTGGAAAAATGAAACCGCGGCAAAGTGAAAAAAATTTGAAATTGAAATAAAATCTAAACAATTATTTTGTTAATATATAGTTTTAAGAATACAATTTTTACTTCTATTATAATATAAATTTTCTGCTATGATCTTTATAAAATTTAATTTTTAACTATAAAAATAAAAAATTTATAAATTTTTGATATTGTAATTTTGATTTTAGATTTATTCCAATATTATTTTCTTTAATTTAATTTTTGAAACAAGTAATAAACAAAACTTCTAAGTTTACTATTATTATTAATTAATTATTTTAAAATATATAATTTATATGCCCTTCTATCTAGTTTTTACTCAATGACAATATAGTTGTGAATGTATGCTTTACAAAATGTATGAAGTAGGAAATTGTTACGATTAGGTTATATTTAAAGTATCTATCTTTCAAATAAATGATGATATATTATAATTAGTTGCAATAGTGTTTAATATTGTGACAGATGTAATTATAACATGCGACAATGAAGAAATTCAACGAATTATTCACGATTTGTTTCTTATTGCATTATTTCTATAGCGTTTGTATAACTCATTTGCTCATAAATGTCAAAAATCAGGTATGAATTTTTATTTCGCACTTATTATAATGAAAAATCAAAATAAATTACAATTGCTAAATTACAAGTGCTATATAATGAAAATTTGTGATATAATTTATCAATTAAAAATTCATTTCGATAATTTAATTGCAATTAAAGTTTAATAAAATAAAATTTAAAGATGAATAAGAATTTAAATGCTATAAGTCATTTATATATCACTACTTTACAGGGTGGTGATATTTTGTTAGAAACGATTTCTTCCAATGTTACTGAAGATGTTATTACCTTAGAATTTCAATGTTCAGATGGCACATTGGTAACACAACTTATTGATTTCAAAAATGTAATTCATTATTTTGAAATTCTATAATTTCTCATCATATATCATATATATATATATAAATAAAAATAAAACATATTTCTTTAGGAAGTGCAAATAATAAAAGCTTTAGTTTTGGGTGAAGAAGAACGTGGTCAGAATCAATATCAAGTTTTGTGTTTTGTTAATCATTTTTTTAAAGTGGATTTCATATCTTCTGATGCAATGTCTAAACTAAGGCAAAAAAATCCAGGCACTGTACGTGTTGCAGAAGAAGATAAAGGTCATGTAAATTATACTATGGACTTATTCTTAGATGTATCTGAATCTAAAGATATCTCTAAGCACATTGCAACTCTTTGTGGAGAAGCAGCTGGATCTGCTTATACTAGAAATGAAGATATAAAACAATGGATTCAAAGGCCTGGTAAGTTTTATTGACGCATAAATGAAGATCTTTAAAATAAAATAAGATTTAAATTTAATTTATCAGATTTTTTATTTTTTAATTCATTAGGTTCATCTGAACTTTCATTGATGGCAGCTGTATATAACTTCAGCACAAATTCTTTGACACAACAAGGTACAAATGATTCAAGATCTTTATTTGTAACAAGATGTGCAGATACATCAAATATGTGGGCACCTTGTACATGTTCGTTAGAGTTATGTATTGGATGGTATCCATGTGGTTTAAAATTTTGCAAAGGCAAAAGTGATGGTAAAAAAGCAGCTACTCCATATAAATGTGGCATTAAAACATGTAAAAAATGTTTTATATTCTCATATTATTCTAAGATGAAGCAGAATTGTTTATGGGATGAATGACATATAAGAACACTATAGATATATAGGTAATTTATAAAAAGTTAAACTTTTTCAGAGCATGAAAAAATATTATTTTCTTAATTTATCATTTTTATATTAACAAAAATATAATTCAAAATTTTTTTTCAATTTTTTCTTATTCGATATTAAATGCTTATAAATGTAAACATCTGTGACATATAGTACTATTATTTTAAGATTTATAATTTCATTTTATTATATATATATATATATATAATTATTATATTACATTTTTATCAAGGTATAGTAATTTTTTTATTTTTTGTAAGAAAATTTTCTCTTTTAAATTTGTAATATTTTCTTCATGATGAATTTAAGAAAAACTAGAGAATAATTTAAAATCAATCATTATAAAAGTTTTAAATCTGCTCTGTTTATTGATGAAGTTTCTGATGCCATGTATAGTTCTCTACTTGTAGTAAATACTAATATGAGATGAACAAATCAATTTAAATAGACAAGTATTAATATTATATTTGCAGAACTTGTCAATATCATTGATGCTTTTAAAGTGCCAGTGTTTTTCTATACAGATGCACGATGGATATCGGCGATTCCATTAATTACGAAAACAGAGTGAAAAAAATCCTTGGTACATGTACTAGAGTGTCAACAGACTTTTAGATTAGATGGATTCTTACTTTTATAGATTGTACTGAATGGATGCATTTGTAACACTAATATTTGTATTTTATTAAAATAACGAATTAAGAGCTTTATAAAAAAAAAAAAAAAATAAAATATAAAAAATAAGAAAAAAAATTATTGAAGAAAAAAAAAAATGAAACTAATTCTAAAAGATTTTTTATATATCATATTATATAAAAATTATTTAAGTTTATTACTTATCATATACCATACATTCCTAAATTAATATTCTCGTGTATTTATCAAGAAGGTAATCATTCCTAATCTTATACTATATTGTGTCTTACAAAGTACATACTATTTAACATATGTACATTGTCACAGATGTGCGTATTAGTATTATAAATTCATGTACTTTTTCACAAAGCAACATTGTTGTTGTATAATGAAAGGCGTATAATTGTTCGAGTATAAATTCGAACATGTTTCTTTAATTATTCATTGCCGTTTAAACTTGCGGTAATAAGTATTTATATATACACATTAATATATTAGGATAATATAAGTTACAAATAATCCATTCAGGATAACGTGATGATTACACGTTTAATTTACATGTGTATAGTATCATGATATATTAAACGATGTATAATACGCGCAATTTTTTCTTAAATTATTAAAAATATGAAAGAATTGTTTTTGAATTTATAATACATGGAAAAATATAATATTAGGTTAGAATTTTTTATGCTCTTGTTTTGTTATTTTGATATTTTTTAGTGAACAATATTGATATAAAATTTTATAATTTTTTTTAAAAATATGTTGTAAATAATTCTTGTCTAATTATCAAATGAATTAATTCGTATTAACAACAACTTTATTATATTTTTAATAATTTATAAGAAATGATTACGCGTATTTACTTAAACAATAAACGCACGGGTGTCTGTACAGAATTTTATACATGACTTGTAAAGCTGCCATTTACATGTATAAGTTAGGTTTCAATTGTACATAATGCAAAAGAGAAAAAGTTGACACAAATATAAGCAATGAAAAATTAAGTACGTGACAATGAATTAGATTTCTGTATATAAAGAATATTTGTTAATAACCGAAACGTACAGTTCATAATATATATACATATAATATATGAAATAATCAATGAATGAAATGTTGTTGACTTGTATGAAATAAGAATTCACTATTTGTACAAAACGTTTGCTTGGCATTTAAATGAGAGAGATAAAAATGAGAGTATACGTTTCATAGCAAACCACTATAAACAAGACTGCAATATCTGTCCAATTTAATAATAAACATATTATATATACACGTTGCAATTCTCCGTGCTTCCTCACTGACAAAATCGTATTTAAATTTTCTAGTGTAAGTAAAAGATAAACAAAAATGGGAAATATACTATGTACACATATTGCACATACTTACGCCTGTAATCGAATATTTATGAAACTTGTAAGCGTTAAACGGCACACACGTATCATACCTCGCTCACGTTTGTATCTATTAGTTCCATACTATACTTCACTAAAAATAAGACAAACGAAGAAAAAAATGTATCACTTTATTCGTCAAGAACGAACTTTATACGTGTGAGTCAATGATATAACTCGATTAAGTAATTCAAACGTGAACTGTGTAACCGATTAGTTTGTAAACAGCAATATAAATTTGTACATTATGTATATACGTATCTACAATCTATAGAGCGACTCATAAGAAAAATGGATCAAATGAATAATTTTTTTTTAATCTTATTGAAAATTTAAAAAATATAAATATACATTTTCAAAATATTTGAAAGAAATGAAATTTTTTTTAATGAAAATTTTTTCTAATTTTCAAAATAATTAAATATAATATAGTTGATATAAAATTTTTTGAATCAAATTTATAAAATTATTATTTCTTAAAATTATAAAATAAAAAAATTAAAAATTTCATTTTATTAATTTTGAAAATTAAAAATAATCGATTTGAAAAAAAAAAGAACATTAATTTATAGATACATATTTTAATATCTCTTGTTATATTTAAAAAAAATTTGATTCATCTTTTTTTGTGAATCATCCTGTATATTTATTATTAGTTATTAAATATGGTATAGACAAATTGCAAAATATTCAAGATGTTATCAGTATATTAGTATATCGACAATTATATGTCATTTAACGTGCACGATGAAAAAAAAACGAAGAAAAAAAAAAAGAGAAACATAAAAAGAAATTCACGTGAATAACGAAGACATTAATTATTAATATAATTTAAATTAAGAAAAAATTTTCAAACTATTGTTCCTGTTTAAAAAATTCTTATATTATGTTAATCTTTCTTTCTCTTTTTCTCTCTCAAATAATGAAAGCACTAATCTATTATGACTAACTTGCGAACATTATGTGGTCACTTTGGTTAATATGGTGGGGGTTTAGGAAACGAGAAAAAGAAGGAGACTAATAGAATTTAAACGTTTTTCTATCAACACTTCGAATTGGAACTTAATGTTACTCACCGTGTATGATTTCAATTTTACATATAACATTGTAATTTATACATATATTTTTTATATATATTTAATAAAAAGAACGAATAAATAAACATTGCGTTTAATTTTGATTGTTCTAATAGATATTCTTGTAATAATATTTATATAATAACAATAACAAATTTTTTAATAATGAGAACGTTACAGATATCTTGTTTATTCTACTTTTTCATGTTTCTATTTTTTTCTTATTTATCAATATTATTTTCACATTTTGAAAAGAACTTATTGTGATTTACAAATTAGATATTATAATAATATTATAATATTTTTTCTTCCATGATAGTAAATATATAAAAAAAATATCCAAAAAAATAATAAATAATTTTTTGAAAAAGATAAATTGAACAGTATTTAAAGATAAATGAAACGCCCTATTTTTAATGTTATTTTTAATATTTTATAGCTATATGCGTATCTTTGTTTTTAATTCTTCAATGACTATTTATAGTGAAATTAATTTAATAATAAATGTACACGAAAATTCATGAATGTTTTTGATAATTGTTTCTATTAAGTACGATACAATAATCAATATAATAATTTAGTACTCTCCCCAACATTCTTTATATTCATTACCTAAATACCATATGTCGCTTACGCAAAGTGTATTCAAAATCGAGGATCGAACGATAAAATATCCACGTTTATTGCCACGCTACACATAGGTATCATCGTATTCTATATAGAGTATTAAAAACTATGGAAGTAGAAGCTTACGTGAGTAAAAAAAAAAAAAAAAAAAAAAAAAAAAAAAAAAAAAAA
>NW_006263372.1:348070-352303 GCF_000469605.1 Apis dorsata
TATAATACATATACAGCGAGAATTTTGTTCAGTCATCTGAAACAGAAAAAAGTAAGGAGATCGTGCTTATACACATGTAAAATCGCTAACGAGGAGGCTTAGAGAAAAAAAAAATCTCGTACACTTATTAAAAACAAGGTACCTTATAATATCGTCTTTTTTTCTTTTAAATAAGTATAATAAGTTTCACAGAAGATTCTAAATTATCACCATAAAAAAAATATATATATAATATACATATATATATAAATATATATAAATATATATATATATACGTATATATTATACAATTGTTCAAAAGTCTTATGATATTAATTTTTAATAAAATTTTAATATCAATAATTTGCTTTTTTGTTAAAAAAATAAAAATTGTTTTCGTTAATTGTAATCCATTTTATACTTTCTATATCAATTAATATGATTTCTTAATTTTTTCAATAAATATCTTAAGACTTTTGAGTGAGAGTTATATACAGGCTGTTTCATGCAATTGGGTCAGATCATAGTTTTGAAATAGCAAAAGATAAAAAAATATTTCATTATATAAAAATTGAATGATCATGTTTCGATGATTTCATAATCATTTTCATTTTTTTTTTTTTAATTAATATATTTTTTGTCCGCTTATCAATGCAGACAATTTTCATATTCTATAAAAAAAATATTAAAATATTAAAAAAATATATATATAATTTTAGATTGAAAATTTATTAATTTAAAAAATGAATTATTTTGAAAATTTTGCAAATTTTAATATATAGAAGCCAAGGAAATATATAAAACATCTTTCATATGATAAAGCTTTGCAAAATTTTAATTAAAATATTTTTTGAAAGAATTAATTATTTTTAGATACAATTTATTTAATATTTTTTATAGAAAATAAGAGTGTCGAATAAAACAATTCATTTTTATATAATGTGTATAATAGATTTATAATATATATTACATTTATATATTTTATATAATATAATAATTATATATGTATAATACATTGTATATGAAAAAATACACATAAAAAATGCATTATTTAAAATTAATTAATTTTTTTCTTGAAATTTTCATTTATCTCTTACCGTTTCATGGTGATGAACTTTGCCTAGTTATCTGAAACACTCTGTATATATATATCTCTTTTTTATTTATATTAAGTATCCCAATTTTTTGAAATGTGTGTCATAAATAGAATGACTAAATTGTTTGTAACGTTAAAAAAAAAAAAAAATGGACTTCGTTTCCGTAATCATAAATGAATACATGAGAAACGATGTAATTCTATCCTTTTTTTTTTTCTTAAGTAGCTTGCCACTGAAACCAGGATCAATCGCTACGAGAAACCGATACGTCATTTAATTCGCTACGAAAAAATTAAATTCGATCTATTTCCGACGGTGAAATATGCAGGTATGCTCTAAATATACAGTGCCATGCTGTACCATGAGTGCACAGGTGGATAAAAATAGCTCAACAATAATGCCGTTGATCTTCAACGATTCTGTCACAACGTTATCTTAATTTATCGGTGATCGTACATAAATTAAATAAAATGAAATTACATTAAATCTCTATAAATCGTAAGGATTAAATTAAATCGGTTTTTGAAAGTTTAAAAATAATAATATCTTAGATTTTTTTTATATTTTATATCATATCACGTTTTTTGATCACGTAAAAAAATCCCTTCGTATGTAAGTGAAGAGATTCGATGTTTTGATCGATTTATTCAAAATAAATCGTCTAGTTCCATTAAATAAAACATTACGAGGTATAATTGCGAAAATTTAAAATAAAAAGTATGAGGTAGCAAGGAATTGATATATATATATATATATAAAACAGATTTTTTTATAATACATTTATAAAACATTGGTATGTATTAAAAAATATAAATTGATAAAGAATAATCAAATGATTTTATTGCATATTTGATTGCATATTGCATATTAGTTGAGACCTAACCTATACACAACATATAATATTCTCATATATTCTTAATATAAAAATAATTTTTTAATTTTTAATTTATATCTTTATATTACTAACATAAATAAGAATTTTGATCTTAAAAATTATCTATTAAATCTAATTAAAAAAAATATTAATAAATTAAAATTGGATTTTATATTAATTAAGTGTTTATATACTGATTTTTAAATGTCGAAGCGTAAAGGTTAGATTCTCAGCTAATAACTAATAGCAGTTAAGCAATGATAAAATAATAAACATCAAAAATATCCATGAAAAAATGCTTTTGAAAGTGTTGCGTACTATTTGGCTCGCTAAACGAAACCCGGAGAGTCAAGAATGCTTCCTACTTTATTTTCGTTACCTCAAATCAGACACGTTGACAGTTGCCAGGTCGTTTGTAACAAATAACAATTGTTCCTAACGCAAACATGTTCAAATTATTGTGTTCCATACTTTCTCTTCTATTAGTTCATCTAACCTCTTTTCAAGAAGAAGAAAATAGAAATTCACAGATATGTGCACGTGTAGTCTTCTTAATATTGCTCATTGAAAATAGAAATACTAAACATGCTAAAATTAATTTACTACCAATTCCTTGCAACCTTAATTATATCTCGTTATCAAGAGCATTAGCACCGGAAGTGTGTACAAAAATGTGTATAAGCACCGGATTCTTCGTAGACGCTAGCACCTAACTTTTTCTCTACAGCCATAAGAGATAAATCGCCTGTTTCAAAAAGATTTAGATCATTTTACCGTACAATTCTATATTTTCTCTAAAGTCGAAGATTGTTTAGCATAGTAGACACCACAAGTATTAAATATTCAAAGGCACTTTTGCTTTTAAATAACTAATATTTCTTCTTTCATATTCCTCGTACATTTGGAATGTACATGCGAACAAAAGTTTGAAATTATAATAATTCTACAAAATTCAAGAATTTGAAAAAAAGTTAAAATTAGAATTCTGATAATTAAATAGAATTATATATTATTGGTTAAAAGTTTAGAATTCCAATAAATTAATTTTTCTTACCTTATGAAGAGTTAATAACACAACTTAATAAAAGTTAGAAAATACTACTCTAATGTATTTTATAGAACCCAATTGTTTTGAAATAAAAAAGAGTTCTATTATGTTTTTTATAAAATATTTTTCGAAAAATCTATGGGATTTATTTTTTTTACCGGATTATCGATATTTATAGCATTATTTATTAATAAAAAAATTAACAAAAAATTTGATTATCGCTCGTTTGCGATAAAAATTACCACATTTCTTTCATTCTCGTCCTGCTGCAACACAATAAGGTTCATCCTTGCTCAAGTAACCAATATTTGCGACATCTACTATGACAATAACCGCACGACCATCTTCCACATCGATCAGACCTATAATCAACATCAAGGTCTTCGTAAAATCAAAACTAGAACGGCGAATATCAAATATATCTCAGTGTTTTTCTAAACATTTCTGATCTATCCGAAACACTAGCTACTATAACAAGTTTTGCGCACATCTGCAAGTATTACACTGAAATCATCATCCGCCTTGGAAACATGCTCGATATTCTGCGGCTGTTGAGCCTGTTGAGCCTGTTGGGGCTGCTGTTGTTGTTGTTGCTGCTGCTGTTGCTGATGTTCCGGATATTTTGCCACGTCCATAGCCTGATGATATTGCTCCATCCCATGAGCTATACCCACGTTTGAACATCGAGCATCCTTGGTCTGATCATCAACGATGCACTGAGAGTTCGACATATCTAGTTGAGTCTGTTGAGGTGTATAGTAACGCAGATCACTGGCGTAATTGTGATTGCTGTCGAGTAGATTCTGCGAGGTGAGGCTGGTGTGAGCTACGCTTGTCGGATGAGAATACTTGAAGTACTTCTCCAGCTGTAGCGTCTGCTGCTGTTCCTCCTCCGCTGTGCTGGCCATTGCGGCCTCCATATGGCCCAGAATTGGATGCTGTTGACCGCCGCTAGTTCCCTCCGTTTGATATTCCTGATGATGAGTCATTTGGTATCGGTGGGATACACCTGAAAATAAATCGGTCGTCGAGAAGAATGCCCGGTTTCCTTTGGCGAACAAAGAGGTTAGTTATTCAGGAGGAGGAACGAATTTTCGAAATGGTAGAGTTGGTTTGAGATAATTGGCTTTTGTTCAATTTCCCTTGGACGTAGAGATAATTAATATATAATTGGGATATCTGAAAACGGTGGTGAGGAAAAATAAGTTTCAAGTATATTTCTTTTTTTTTTTTTT
>NW_006263372.1:352472-362103 GCF_000469605.1 Apis dorsata
AGGAACATAATAGCGTTCTAATTGCGTATAATCGATCATTGGATGAATTCCAAGTGTAACATGGCGTAAGAAGGAATAAAGGATTACCGGAACAACCTTCGGCGGCTCCGCGTATCCCCATAGACTGTTGTCGATTGGCACACTGAACAGGATTATAGTTGCTTTCGACGGAGGACTGCATCGAATAGTTGGCAGTCTTTGAGGATTGGGTGCTCGTATAGTGCTGCAACGATTGATCGTGCGGGGATGCGACCGGCGGATAAAAAGTCCCCGTCACAGAGCCAACATTCTCAAATCCGGAGCGTAATTTATTACACGACACCATCATCCCATTCGCTATACCGACCGCGGCTATGCTCGACGGCTGTCTCTCGAAATTTAAGTAACTCACCTGGAAGACAAAAAAAAAGACTTACGGTTGGAACTTTCACTCACGTGTGTGTTTCGTTTACTATTATAATTAAGACGTTAGGATAATATAAATAAATACAATTATGTCAGGGAAGATATAAAGTTATTTCATTAATTAAACTTTTAAAATTGAATCAAATGATTTTTGATAAAACATTTTTGCGTTATTAGATATTAGTTTGAAATTTCTCTTCTCTTATTGAGAGATTGATATTTAATTTTTAAATTTATGAAATGAAATATTTTAATTATATTGTGTTTCAAATTTTTTAATTACAACCAAGTAAAGGAACCTATATTTGTCCTCCTAGTTCCCAACAAGATCATTTGTATGCACCCCATTACTCACTGATTTTTTGTAAGTCAGAGTATCTGTGTAAGCACCAGAATTCTGACACGACGATATGCTAGTACCACCAGCATGACCCGTGTGCAACTGATTATCGGTACTCATGAAAGTGTACCGTTTCGTTTGCTCGCTTATTTCGCTATGCTGCTTCGACGAACCCTCCATCAGATCTCGTTCAGGATCTGGATTTTGGTTTGATGGCAAATGCGTTCCGTCACCTGATTACCGAAATTCATGCATCGAAATTAATAATTTTAATACTGTCTCGACAGTTACATAGAAATAACAAACAAAAGAATTATACATTTTCTTAATAAAACTTAAAAAACCTAAAAAAGAAAATTTCAAATTGAAATATTAATTGTTCAAAAAATATTAATCATTGAAGTAGAAATTTTCAATGAAAAAAATCTTTCATTGTTAATAACTTTCTGTTCAAAATATTCCCAATATAAAAAAAATTCTAATGACAATAGAATACATTAAAAAATATATATATATATAATTGCAGTATAAAATTCTATGAATAAAATATTTTTTTTATATATAATAAAGAAAAAATCATAAAAAAAATTATATATCCAATTTGTAAAATAATAGTGATAATTTATACAAATATAATTCCACAAGTTCCATGGCTGTCTGAACGATAATTAATGCGAGTACAAGGTCTCACCATCTGGCTCGGGACTGGCAACTGGAGATATGTCCGGTGAGTGAATGATAGGCGTATAAGGACTACCGTACAAGGAATTGCTCTCCGATTTGTACTCCTGGATACCTTGCTGTTGCTGCTGGTGATACAGGGATGAGATCGGGGAATGGCCGCCCCACGGGATCTGAGGAATGCCTTGATAACTGTCCATCTTAGACCTTAAATAAATATCAAACGTCACTTCGTATTTCTTTCTTCAAGGAACGCTTTTAACGCGAACGAAATTTACTTGTTAGATAAAACAAAAAAAAGAGAAATGGAATGTTTGAAGCATTATTTGAATTAATTAATTTGTTTTAACAATATACTTGCACAATAATTAACACTGAAAATATTAGTAAATATTAACTATTATAAATATAAATAATTATAAATAGTTATAAATATAAATAGTTAATATTAGTAAAATATTAGTAAATTTCATTTGAAAAATAAAAAGTATGTGCAAAGTATGTACTTTTTTTAACCAGGATATATCTAATCACATAACGAAAGTAGTGCATCTCATTACTAAAACTAACCACGTCTTCGTTATAAGTATGCAATGTGCAATTATCCTAATCCTAGTTATCTGTTATTCGATGAACTTTATTCTTGTTAAAGGAATATTAACAATAAAAATTAATCGCAAAATTCACATCGAGTTATTCGAATTAATTAAATAAATTAATATAATAAATGTAATAAATAAATTAAAATTCGAATTACTCGGATAATAATTAAAAAATGGCGGACGAAGTTCGATGTTACGTGGACTTACATGGAATGATGAATCGTGGTACCAGAGGGGTTGGACCTATTGGTCGTGGTATTGGTCGCCGATGGAGGAGAAGAGGGCGCTCCTGGGGCCCGTTTCGCGTGTTTCCTGCGCCGTGGTCTGTACTTGTAGTTCGGATGTTCCTGCATGTGTATGACCCTCAGCCTCTCGGCTTCCTCGACGTACGGCCTTCTGTCCTGCGGGGTCAACCCTCGCCATTTCTTTCCTGAAATACACGAGGGTCGTCCGTTAGCTGCAACGGTGCCACGATTTTCGATACGACATTGCAATGTTAGGTTATGTACAGTATGTACACCCTTGTTCAAAAGTCTTAGATCATTTGTTATATCACTTACGTCATACATAGGATGAAAAAAGTTAAGGATCATTCTAAGCGATGAGTTTATTAGATTCTGCGCATGATGAAACAAAAATAAATTGCTCAAAACTTAAGAAAAATAATTTAATATCGTTTGAATTTTTAAAAAATCATCTATTAAATTTTCTACTTTATCTGATATATTTTGTAATGCTTGAAAATTATAAAAACTTAAGTAACGAATTAAATATATTATTATAATATAATAAATAAATCAGATGCTTATGTATTAATATATTTATTAAAAATTTTCATTAAAGTTGATTGATTTAAACATTAAATTTTTATTAAAAATATAATTTTTGTTGTGAGAATTTATCTTGCGATTTCTGCGACTTTTGAACGAGACTGTATGTAGAGGTATATCCGAGATGCTTACCACTGGTCTTCCTGAATTCAGGGGGCGGCGTGAAAGGCAATAAAAATTTGATGAGTAATGTTACATGTGGTTGCATGTGCTGTAAAGGAAGGGTGTAAGGAAATGGTTATTTGAATTCTTTTTTCAAGAATACCTTGAGGAACAGAAGTTTTCAAGATGGTGAATCTTTTTTCTGGTTAGATAGATCTTTTTTTTTTTTTTAGAAGGAAGAGAGAGATATTTTAATATTTTGGTTTTTTATAGATTTTTTTTATAATATTAATAATTCCATCCTTCTCAACTTTCTATATATTTCTTAATTTCTATTCTGATTTTTATTCATAAAGCTTCTTTAATAATTATAAATAAATCTTAACTGATAATGAAATGAAATAATGATGAATGAGGATTTTTAAAAAGCTTAAAATATTGAAAATATTTGAATTGAACTAAAGGATATTACAGAGGATTAATTATTAGTGAAGAATGATTTAAAATTTATATTTCTTTAATATTTTATTTTAATTATTGATTAATTCAAGAGATCTGAATTTGCAAAATTCATTTACATTGAAAGGATCATTAAAAATGATTTCATTTTTAACACCATTAAAAAAGTTTTATATGCATATATTCAATATTCATGTCTGATCTGTTTATTATATTTCTAGATCAATCTTCTAATTTATATTAATTATATTTCAATTGTTCATGCAAGAAATCTTAAAGTCAATCTTTTGAAATGGAATCAAAATGGAAGCATTCAAAGTTGCATATGAAATGAAATGCTTCAATTTCTGTCATAAAACATTTTACTAAAGGAATTATTCATAAAACAAGAAATTTTCTTTGAATGTTTCAATCCAGACCGGATTGAACTATGTACATAGATAAATAAAGATATAAACTTTGCATCCAATCATAAAATGTCATAAACTTGTTATTTTTCTTTGCATATGGAATATTATTTGATTTAATATTCATTAAATATTCATTTTTAACCAATTAACAAAGTAGAAAAAATAATTAATTTTGCGCTTTTGTTTAAAAATTTTATATCTAATAATATTTAATAATAATATTTTTAAAATGATAATCAATGTTGCGTCAATGTATTTAAATATTTTTTATTTGTAAAATCTTGATAGTTAAAAATCTGATATTATCGTTGAGTTTAATTGAAATAAACAGGAAAAGGAAGAAGCGTATATTGCACATATTAAAAATACACATTTGCATTTTCAAATGATTACACAATAAATGTTGGATATAATAATATACTATATATTAGTTTCGAAGTAGCAAACAACGTATTAATTTCATCACAGCAATCTAATCTCTCTTCTTAAAAAAAAAAAAAAAAAAAAAAAAAAAAAAAAAAAAAAAAAAAAAAAAAACTTCAAATTTCGCGCCTTTTGATCCGACTAATATCAATAATTTTATCAACCTCTAAAAACCATCACATCAAACTACACACAATCTACGATCTACCTTCGTTCAAAAATCTTAAAAACTAACCAAAATTAATACAACAATTCCGAAAACCGATAGTTCGAGAAAAATAAATAAAATCTACTCTCATCCAAAGATCTATAAAAACAAAAAACGAAATCAAGCCCAAAAAAAAAACAAATGTCCACAATCTATCTTATCTATACAACTCCATATAACCAATCATCCATATCGACCAATCACAAAAAGGCAATAACTCCATCTTACCTATAACATATACACAGATACGTACCCAAACGCTACACCAATCGAATCCAATCTTTCACCGCGAACCTATAAATTCTTCCACCTAAGATCCGCATTCACTTATTCCTACATACAACCAATCCAATCTCGGTGCCACTAAAGAAGCAAAAGTATCGGCGGCGTTATTTCGTGGATCGATAAGGACGAACGCTCGTTGCTCGATTGTTCATCGATACTCTTTAATTCATGCCACGAGTCTGGTCCCTAATTGCCCGCCAGACGTCGTCGTGGTCGTCTTTGGTCCTCTTTCGCTGGTTGGAGGAAGCGGAAAAATGGTTGAACGCAGATACGAATTACAGGAGGGCTTGGCCGGCCGTTCCTCGTTCGACTGGAATCTGCCTTAGTTGCGTTCAATATGCCCGTCCGGGCATAGTAGGCCGGAATATCATTAAGCATGGATAAGGGTTAATACGAACGTAAGATGTTCACGACAAGAACGAAAAACTTGAGCGAGGCGGATATGTATACGGTGTGCGCGTACATATGTACACGGGATCGGCGTATACCGGGCCGTATAGGTACATAGGCGCATGGGGGCGTAGATATGGGTGCGCCCGTGCCTTTAGCCAGCCACAAGGCACGAACCATTATTTCATATTTCATTTTGTATATTTCAACTCCGGAGGAGACGCTAACCCGAACGACTTGGGCCTCGAAGAGGGAGGTAGTGGATAAAGAAAAAGAGAAAAGAAAGAAATGAGAGAGAGAGAGAGGGAGAGAGAAGAAAGGGAGGGAAAAAAAAGACAATTGGAAAAAGAATATAGGGAGGAAAAAAAGGATGGTAGCGAAGTCTCTCTAGATCTCCCTGTAAAGTCCATTTTTGTCGCCCCAAGTTTCTTCTTACCTCTTCGGTTCTTCTTCTTCTTCTTCTTCTTCTTCTTCTTCTTCTTCTTCTTCAGGAGCGGCGAACCTCACCGCTGCCCTTTTTTGCGATACGCGTACTTTTCATCGCGACAGCGAGCAGGGTTGACGCGGAGAGGTAAAAGCTCTCAGGACGTTCACGTCGAGATTCAATGGAATTCTCCTTTGTCGCTTGTCTTTGTACGGGTGGCTCGTGAAAGGAAGAGAATTTCTTTGGGATTCTGATTTCTTCTGATAAATTACCCCGTGATTGGGGGAATTACTTAGGTTTGGAGGATTTACGTCGTGAATTTGTTACCGCCTTATTCGAATCCATTAGAATGACGTTTTGAATTAGGAATTATATTCTTCTGAGAGATGGCATTATCTGACAAGATATAGGTTCATTTTGAACTGTAAAAAATTTCTTGTGATATGAAATTTAATTTCTTTATACTTTTTTTTTTAATTTCTTAATTTTTTTTTACCTTAATGGATACAATATGATCATAGCCAATTATTTAAGAACAAATCAAAATTGCATTGAATAAATCATAATAATATTCTGTAATTATATCCACTTTAAACCATATGAAATTACTCCTTCCAAGTTGTAAATGGTAATTAAAATATATAATAACAAGAGAAGAATTTCTATAACTTTCATCTTTGCACTTTTTGCATATACATGTACCCATGTCATCGAGGAATAACGAATATCTGCGACGACAAAAAGAAAACAAGTCAGACGAATGGAATAAAAAAGACTGAAGAAAAAAAAGAAACCGCAATGCTTCTTTCTTCTCTTCAACTCTTTACCCCAAAATTTTTTACCCTCGTTGCGGTCGGATTCGTCCATTTGCTTCCGTATGTTTCGAGGAAACAGTGAAATCATCCGAACGTAGCTCGTCGTTGGAAGAACGAAGAGGAACCAACATGGATGAAGAAGGGACGGCGGCTTAGACTTTTTGGCCGACAATAAGTAAACTTAATTTAATATTCCTGGGCGCGCTCCGCGGTGAGCTAGCCGGCAGTGATTCATCATCACACCCGCGCACTGCTTCCCACCATGACGTCCTCGTTAAGTATTCTAATGGTTGCCGTGTACCTCTAATTTACCCTGCTCTCGGCTCTAGTCAGACGACTTCATTAATTTCAATGTTTCGGTCAAAAGCGAGCCGCTCACGGATTGGAAACACTTTAGCCCTTGTTGGATCAGCTATCGAGCCGTTGTTTCGTCGTCTTCTGATCGTAATCCTTCTCAGTGTCGGTGTGAGATTCGATGTATGGTGAAGAGAAAGTGTTTGTAACTTTGATAAAGATGATAGAGATCTTAGAGAAGTTTGGAAGATATTAAGCGATTAAGTTAATGATTTTTTTTGTCGGTGGCTTTCTAAAACATTTTTTAAATTATTTTAAATTTTATTCGAAAGAAAATAGTAAAAAATTGAAATAATTAATTATTTTATGATAATAAATAAGTCACAACACTTGGTGTTTTGTACTTGTATGTGTTGAATGAGTAAATGCTTCGGTTTTGAGACTGTTTAAATTTAACTGTTTTCATATTTATTTATTCACTGTGATTAAATTTAAATTTTTAATATTATTATTTGTCAACATAAGTTTATTTGATGTAAATGATTAAGAATCTCATTGCTTTTTTGATTTTTCAATTGAAATTTCCATAATCCAATTTTAAATTTTGTCTCTTCTGTTTTCCTGAATTTTAACCTTATTTATAGAATAAAAATTGTGTATCAATAAATAATTTTTTTGATTTATTATTGATAAAATGTATTTATATAATAGGAAATTGTTAACATACCTTATAAAAATCTTATTTCTCATTAAAAACTAAGATTTTATATGAAGATCTTGATAGAATAATTTTCAAATTCATTCCGCGTTATAAAGGGAACTCGATCACAGTGCGCGGTAGAATCATTAAAAATTCTGTTATCGCAACAGGCGACAGGCGAGCACGCGCGCGTGCGCGACGCACGCAAATGTATGCAAAGCGCATGCAGGTCACAATAAGTCGATCAGCGGCGAACATACTTCGGAAATCTCATTTGAACCGATGCTAATAGGCTGCCTTATCCACGTCGCTTAATCTGGGCGCGCATGTACACGACCGGCCGACTCGTGAATTCCTCGAAGCGTGATAAATTAACGCCAACGGAGATCGCGACAAATTACGTCTCTCGATTAGACGTTGACTCCCCTGCGCGCGCAGATCGCTCGTGCCGAAATGTCTTTTTGTACCTGTCAACAATCCGATATGTGCGCGCGCATGCATGTAACGTCCATTCAATGTGTAACCTCCTTGGTCGCTGACATTTTCCAGAAAGCTCGTTCGTTCTACCGGTTAATTAACGATTCCGCGGTGATTTACGCACGTGGCGAACTTAGCCGGACCAATGGTCGATTAAGCCACGTTTCTATGCTCGCACACCGGCACTCAGAGAATTTCGTTCTGCTCGCAGATGCAACATCGCTGGAACGTGACATTTCCAGAATCAAGCGAAAAACTTCTCGCTCGGCATTTAGAATACTGTCTAGAATTAGTTACCAGCACCCGTTCGTGTTCCCTCACTCCCCTCTATACGTTTCTTTAATTGCGCGTAGAGTGCGCGATAAATCTTATGGCACACCGAAACATTTCTAGCGCCCTCTGACAGTTTGCCTAAGAAACGCCTCGTTTAAGAAACAATTTGCTTAACCCTTGAGCATCAAGTTCTGATTCTTAATCGCGACGGTCCTTTAACCGGTGACTTGAAATGTGCTCTTCTCGATGAGTTTCACACCGTTTATATACGATCGCGATCGAACGATTGCTAAATTACACGCACGCGACGCCGGTAATAAATATACATGATGTATCGATTCGCGAGCGAGCGCACAATTAAATTTATCGAGACCTAACCGTTGCGCGACTGATGCGCTACGTGGCGAGCAAAATTGACATCGATCGATGGTATACCGAATAAGGACAGTTTTTGTCGTATAAGAAAATCTAATGATAATAACTAGATATTACAGTGATACTTCTGTTCGTATGGTATAGTGAAAGTTATTGTGAGATGAAACTTGTTGGTAACAACAAGGGTAAGATCATTAAAATCATATAATATATATATGTAATATTGAATTTTCGAAAAGTTTGACATGTTAATATCAATTCTAAACTCTATTTTACCATTCATTTTACAGAAATATATAATAAATTGAAATATCTTATTTTCTTTGTAATATATTAATTTTAAATTTTAAATTAAATTAATTAAAAGATCATCTTATAAAATCCTTTTACTACACATTGGTGGTTCCGTTAATTTTGTCTGACACGACACAAAATCCGCTAATCCAATTCGATTTACGAATGAATTATAACTAAACGCCGAAACGGTCCGCGTCGAATTGATTTGATCGAATCACAACCGATCGACGTTACGAAGCAGAAAATCCGTTCATTTAATTTCTCTATACAGCGTGTCCGCACACGGTAATAGTTAATATAGGCAGCAGCAATCTGAAAATAGCGTTATAGAAAGAGACAGACAGACAGACAGAGAGAGAAAGAGAGATCAGAAAATGAGACGAACAACAAAGACGAAGAAGAAGAGGTCGAAAGCGAGGCCCACATCGGTGGGACCGCATCGTGCACCCCGCCCAACCTGGGTCGCCCACTGTCACCATTAATAATACGTCTCCCGTCCCGTGATGTATCTCATCTCCGTTGGCGTCGTGTGTTGTGCCCTGTGTCCTGTCGCGTCGGTGTTTAGCCTTCGTTGTGCGCTCGGTCACACGCACACATGGACATACACATAGCGTGAACGCATATTCTTTCTCGCTCCATTCTTTATTTTCTTTCTTCTTCCTCTGTAATTTTCTCTCGCTACATCTCGTTTTCTCACTCTGTCTCTTTATTTCACCTTTCTCTCCGTCGTTTCCTCGCTCGTTCTATCCCCTTCTGGTTCGTTTTCGATAATATCGCCTTTCCCGCTTTCCTCGTCCCGCTTATAAGCCAATAATGCATATACACGCGGTTACGCGCAAGC
>NW_006263372.1:362190-365288 GCF_000469605.1 Apis dorsata
GTCGTTGCGTGCAGGTACTCGGCACACCCACACGAGAACGCTGGGAGGGGTTGCGAACACGAGGTTGTACGATGCACATACATATCTCTAGCGTGCACACTACGACACTTTACTCTTTCAACTTTGACAGTTACTTTTCGGACAAAGACATCACCGATACGCCGAGAATAGCGCGGCCATCTATGATGGAGGATTTTTCTTTTTCCATCTAATTCTTTATCATTTACCTATCATGGTAGATTTTAAAATTTTTCACTAAAAAAGTGATTTTTTCTTCTTTTAAATTGTGTAATTAACGACATTGATATTAGAATCTCCAATGAAAATGAAAATAATAAAAAAAGAATAATAGCCACGAAATCATATTCAGTCAAATATTTTTGAATATTTCACATCATATAGAAATTAAGGATTGTTAAAAATTTAGAACTAAATGAAAAAGTTATACTAGGATATTTAACTTCTCAAAATTTATTTAATGATGAATTTAATCTAAAATTCTATTTTTTAATGTTTATTATATATAGATCAATTTTAATTAACTTTTTAAAATTATAGAATCTTAATTTTAAAAGGAAAAGGAAATAGTAAAAAAAATATTTATTTAATATTAAAAACAATATAAATTAATTTAAAAAAAAACAACATATTATATGAATAGAACATGAAACAAGAGGAAAACAAAGTTAAAAGAATAATTTTTACATTCTAATAACTAATATCACATATGTAAGTATATTTACACTTATAAAAAAACAATTAAAAATTTATTCAAAAAAATTTTTTAGCTAGCCATCTCGATCGTAACTAATGATCTAGCGTCAACCAACATTTTCGAGAACTTCTGTTCACTTTTCGTTCGTCGTATAAGCATACCATACATGTTGGGCACGTGGACAATAAGGCAAAGGAAGCCCAGTGTGTGTCCCTCGCGACAATCTCCGGCTCCCGGCTTTTGCCCGACGGAAAAGTAATCTGTCCCCGGCGATCAGCCAGACCTCTGCCGATCTTAATGGATTATCTGATGCGTTCGTCCTCGTTCGGTAGCCGTAATCGAGTTCTTGCTAGCTCATAAATGACGGCTACCGGGAGGGGGGGGAGGGGGAAGGGGTGCTCAGATTTCTTTGACTTTAGCATTGTGACCATATCGACCATATAATAATTATGAAGCATGTCAATTATTGGATTTTTATGCCAATAATAAAAACGAATTTTTATTGTTTGTTTTCTTTAAAAATAATTTAATATTTATAATTTTTCTTTTTTAAATTTTTTTACTATATTCAATTATATTGCAGGTAAAGAGAAGAAATAGAAATCATGAAGTAGAAGTTCGTAATAAGAAGTATATTAATTAGTAACTTTTTATAATTGAAGGATTCATAACAATAACGATCTTATCTTCCATTCCTTTTGTTAAAGAAATAGTAAAATATTCTACCTTTAATTTTTGTTTAATAGAGTTAAGTATAATCAATTATATCACATAAAGAGAAGAATTTTATCTAGTTGAATGATGAAGTAAAACTTAATCTCACGATCATAATATACTTAAAAATTAAAATAGATACACTTTCTAGATTAAAAAAAAAAAGGAAAAAATCAAATAAAACGGAACAATAAAATTCACCCAATTTGACATGGAACAACAAAGTATTACACCACCCATCGCTCAACAAGCTGCCAAGGGATCGCGACGAAAATTAATCCCAACTGCCCACCCGATCGTCGATGAAAACTTCGAACGATAAATACAAGTTTCGCGGCATTCCTGATTGCGTCTCTATGTGGGCGCACCGTTTGAATCTCTTCCTGGAAAATCATTCATCGCCGCGGTGCCGCGTTACCTTGGGTGTCTCGAAGCGAGAAATATCGCGGTACGAAACGGCAATTGTCGTGCTGCGTTATGCATGTATCCCAGTGAGCGTTAACAGCCGAGTTTGTTCCACGACGAAGACGTTTCCTCCTCGCCGAGGACACCGGGTTGGAGGTGGAACGAACACAAGAACGGTACTACATTTCCATCACGATGGATCGCGAAGGGGGATGAATGACACGAGCGTTTGTCAATTTCTCTCAACATGTTTCGTGTCCTCGTCGATGAGTCTGTGAAAGTAAAATTTTCGAGGGGGAGAATGGTATTATCGTTTCAATATATCGTTGGAATCTAGAAAAATTGATTTTCCAACGTGCTTATGGATCGATAAGATCTTTAATTTTAATTACTTATAATTTGTTGTATGATTTATACAATTTGTTATAAATTGAATATTATACGATTTAAAATTTATAATTTATGCCAACTTAATATCATAATGATTTTACAAGATGTAAATTGTCAATAATTATCTTGAAATAAATTAAAATAAATTTTCTAACTTGAATATAAAAATAAATTTTGGATATCGATGCTTTTGTTCTAACATACGAATCTTTTTATTTTTTTTTTTTTTTTTTGTTTCTCTTTATTTTTATCTATTGCATACAGAATGCATTCGTCATTTGTTTGAACAATAACGAAGTGACAAAATCATTTTCATATAGATTATGGATAGTTAGATAATTTCCTAGTTGACAGTTTTGAGAGTGATGGAGCGTTCCAAGGTAATTTTTACAAAGACTATAGAATTATAATTTTGTCCGTCAGTACTCGAACATATATGATTATGATGTTAACAGAATTGTTCGAATATCAAAGATTTTAATTTTCTGATTCACAAATGGTGGTTGACAACAAGAAAAATTAAATGCGATTCTTTTTCATAGAGACAAAAATAACTGTAAATTAATAAAAATGTATAAAATTGATGAAAAGAATAATTTAATTCAAAGGAAGGCAATTTTCATTATTAATTTTCATTCATTTTGTCCATCTTCAAAGGGATTTTTATTTTTAAATCTTTTAAATATTTAATTTAAAACGATCGTGCAACGAAATGGAGATTTCAATAAATATTCCAAAATTTTTTCAGATTATTTTAAAAACCTAAAACAATAAAAAAAAATTCAATATCTATATTATCTACAGAAGATATATTTATTTATAAAAAAAAAAAAAAAACTAACCAACTTGCTATTTATACGACTCCCTTTTTTTT
>NW_006263372.1:365522-369691 GCF_000469605.1 Apis dorsata
CATTCATCCGTGTCCCCAAAATTTTTAAAATTCGAGACGACAATCGTTCCCTCACAATCGAAACATACATAACCTAAATCGATCGAAATTTCATATATCGCAAAAACCTCGTAAAAGGGAAATCTATCAGAGACTAGCCAATAAAATTCTGTCACGTAG
Organism: Apis dorsata; assembly: GCF_000469605.1. Taxonomy (NCBI): domain Eukaryota; kingdom Metazoa; phylum Arthropoda; class Insecta; order Hymenoptera; family Apidae; genus Apis; species Apis dorsata. The sequence continues at coordinate 365,682 of NW_006263372.1, forward strand.
CACAATGCCGTTCACTACGGGTGGTTGAGTAGAAAAAAGCTATATTACTGGTTCACAGTAACAAATATCCGGAAACGTTTTACTTCGTCGCCTGTTAGAATGTTAACGAATCGCTTTTTACGAAACGATGGAGAACGATTTATGGCACTCTCCGTTTCATTGAAAAAACGATTTAATCTCATTCTCGTTTGAATTTTCATCTGCCTCTTCATCGTTAATGGGATATTGATGTAAGTGAAAGAACGGGAACGATGGTTCGAGAGACGAGTCGTTGGTGCTAACGATTACGATTGATTTGATCGTGAAGAACTTAGAGATTTGAAAATTATCTTTGCTACGTGAAAGAACATTATGTAGAGTGTGTAATACGAAAAATAGGATTGATATTGTAAATTATGTTCGGATAAGATTGATATCGATTTGAAAATATAATCATTAATCGAAACATACATAACCTAAAAGAATAGTAAATGGAAGATTTCTAGTAATCTTTGTGCATACGTCCAAATTTAAAGTTACCACTTGTTTGGGAAAAAAATTATACTAAAATTTTTATTCTTTATAATATTCGTCTATTATTCTCTGATATAAAAGAAAAAAAAATGATGGTTTTAACTTACAGTATAATCAACGATCTCCTTCAATATTTTGAAAATGTGCATCAATCAAAAACAAACTCGAATACATTGTAATGAAATAAATAAAATTTGAAGCAATGGTTTCTTGAACAAATAATATTTTGCGAAGTATCTCTTGAAAAATCAACCAGTAAACAATTGTTTCCTTTCCTTATATTTTTGTAACAGTTTCTATCGATACTTTAATAATTGTATTACACCAATCAATCAATAATACAATTGTAATTAAAGAATTAAAATCCATTTAATACAAACACATTTTCATTTTCCAAAAACTGTATTTTCTCACACTTCTCAAATCCATATCTTCAAGATGTTCAAATCTTGAAATTATTAAACGATTTAAACGTACGTTTATATATATTCTTCGAACATTCACATTCTCACACTAGTGTGCCTATAACGTCTTAAGGACATCAAATTCTGAACGAGATCAACCTGGAAACTTTCGTTCGAGAGGCTCGATCGCACCCGTCACTTCTGATCGAAGCTGTACAGGCGTGGTGCAATGCAGACCAGCGATCAAGAGGGACAAAAGTTCCTTCTCTCTCTTTCTCTCTTTCTCTCTTTCTCTCTTCACTCTCTCTTGAAACGAACTCTTTGGTGGAACGTGGTCGGCGCTCGAGGGGTCCCACCTCCGTAAACACAACCGCGATTCCACCTTCGTACACCCGGCGTGCATTTTCATAAATATAATAATTTATCTTTCTCTCTCTCTCTCGAAATCCACGCAGTGTAATAATGTTGTAATCTTGTTCCTCGTTGCTCGTCCTCGCGATCCTAGTCGCCGTCGTTCGTCCGTTGATTCGTTGGGTTCGGGGATAGGTGGGTCGGGGAAGGTAAAGGCAAGGGTGCGGCTCCAGACTCCGCTCTCGACTCCACCTCATTACCCAGCATTCTATGCACAGGCTGCGCTTATGGCTTATTATTGCTTTGGCTTGGCCAACCCGTCGGTTCCTCGATTCCTCCGACAAGTTCGTCCATAGACGCGTGTCACACGTTTTTTTCCGAATCAAGATTTCTCGTTCTCAAGGATTTTCCTCGTTACTCGTTCATTTTAGAAAGAAACGTACTGAATATAACGTAACGAAATGAAATATAGGAATTTTGTTTTAATAAGATACAGGGAAATATTAAAGGATTGTTTCATGATGTTATTTTTACGGTTCACAGTTCTATTTCTTTATTACGCATTTAAAATTGGTTTAATTTGTCAAGATGAATGATTGATACATATCAGTATGTTCTAAAGATAGGTTAAATAGGGAATTTTTAAAGGTAAGACAGTTTACATTTACTCGTCTCATATTGCATGTAGATTAACAAAGATACGAATGTAACTATCCTTTAGAAAATTATTCCTAATAAGGATTAACTAAATTTGATCCGAATTTCGAATGAACGAATGAATTGTATAAATTCTGTGATCTACAAAAACTTCGAATCACACAAAATTGATGCACACACTTCGAAACGATTCTTCGCGAAACGAATCACTAACTCGGACGCCTCTATCGGCCAAATACCGAACTATTTCATTAAACAGCGAAAACAATAATTTTCCATAACCTATACCGTTTTTCTGCACGCGTTTAAGTGTCGTTTCTAAACAAATCCACCGAAATGCACGCTCGTCTATCCGTCGGCCTTGCCCATTTCGATTCTTATTTTGTACGTACGCGCGATATTATTGATCCCGAAATCATTGGTCTTTTCTGAAACTTCGTTACATCTTCTAGCAGGGTCCTCTTTTCATGCGCACGATCGTGCGTACTAGCCTTGACTTTGTCGGTATTATCTGCACGCTGGGCTCCCAGTGGCTCCGTAAAAACGAGGCCGCCAGAGATTTAACCCTTGATACCACGACCACCGGAATATCGCGAAGGCCTCTCCCTTCGTGGAGACCGCTTCCAACAGACTTCTCTCTTCCCCTCTTCGCGATTAACGGCTCATTTGGAATCGCAATTTACAATTAACTTTGTTTCCTTCCGATCGATATACTCGATGATCGTAAGTGGTCGAGGTGAATTGGCGATTGGATAATTTGGTTAAGAAGCGGGTTGGAAGAATGAATTTTGAATTGTGCGCTCCAGATGGTGTTTGATATCGATTTATGCTCCTCTTGTTTCAAATTGCAACTTACAATTAACATTGTTTCTGATATATGTACTTGATGTAAATGATCGAGGAATTTTTAATTGATGGGTAAATAATTGGAAAAATAAATTTTATGCTCTGTGGTCCAGATGATATTTGATATTTTATTTAGATATCTATCTTGTTTGGAACAGCAATTTATAATTAGCATTGTTTCTTCTCCTTCTGATCAATGTAGTTAATAGAATTTTTGAATCACTTTGATTACACTCTGCATAATTTTTGATTAATGATAGATAATTTGCAAACTGAATTGGAAAAATGAATTTTGAGCTCTGCAATTTAGATAATAATAATAATTTCAATATATTTTATTGTTTTTTATATATTTTTTATAACGTGAACCATAATTCCTATTGTATCAGAATTCCATTTTCCTTATCAAATTAATTATATCAAAATTCAACGAATCTATATATTTTATTATTCTTTTGATACGTACGTCATTTTTTCTTTTTGAATTTCAAATTAATCTCTGAAAAATGAATATGCATATCAAACTGCATTGATTCAAGAATAGAAATTTCCACAAATAATCGAATTATTCGCATTCGATTATTGCCACCGACTTTAAAAAATAAAAAACGTATCTCGAACGCGACTAAAATCCCCCCTCCCCCCTTTTAGATCAGCCAGCTCGAGAAAAAATGATCCATCGAGGAAGAATCGCGGAATTTCCGCGGAAATGGACGGATGCAAAGATAGGATATCGAGAAATTCATCTCTTATCCCTCCTTCTCGAAGGCTCGCCTGGCTGAAATCGACGTTTGCCCTACTACAATCAGATTAAGCCCGACCAAAGTTCAAGATTCCGCTTCGTAGGAGGCGCGTGAAATTCGTGTCTGCGTCCGGTATGCGCGCGCGCGCGCGCAGTTCATGTCAATAACAGTTTCCACGAACGCATAATCGCAATATTCCTCGAAAGATTCTAAGCTTAGATTAGGTGGTGAAACAAGGTTCAAGCAGGTAGAGGGATCTAAACGGACGTAAGTAATGCACGGCCGTACGAGAGAGGTGGAGAGAGGGTAGATAAAGGGGAGAAAAAGAGGGAAGGAGAGTGTGCAGACGATATAAAGGAACAAATGAGTTTCGTGATCGTACCAGAACCCGATCTTGTCTTGGGTTAATCGAGCAACGCCGTAGAAAACGAACAGGACGAGGCGACTGGGTTCTGGCAGGGTGGATCGTTCGCCAGAAGTCGAAGATGAGAGAGAG
>NW_006263372.1:369954-376866 GCF_000469605.1 Apis dorsata
GACAAAGTTTCGCGTTGGGGGAAGCTTGTTGGTTTATTTTTTGAATCCTAGATTATATCCGGTTCATCACCAAGTTTCCTTTCAATTTTTTAACTTCTTTGATACTGAATGTAATTGGTTATTGATATTTGTCAAGTGATTGGTTTTAAAAGTTTTTTTCTTTTGCAACATTTTTTTGATTCAATTCAATTATTTGTTTTCTAACTATTTTTTCCCATTTTTATCCTTCTTCTTTCTTGTATTATCTTTCAATCAGAAGTACACTGTACATGTGTAAAGTCATTATTATTTAGTTTTAACTATGATGAAATTGAAATATCATATATACTTTGATGAAGTGATAAAGTATCACAATATGAGATAAAGGTTAATTAGAAGTTAGACTGTTCATTGTGAAATCTAACTACTTTTCAACTTTGTAAAAGCTATGATAAGTTTGATTAAGTTTTGAAGTATCGTAACATGAAATTACAATTATGATGTTTTAATATAATTAAAAATCTGATGAAGAAGATTTAGTTTCTACTAAACTGCTAGTATATTCTTTATCAATCCTCTTTCTAGCAATTCCTTATTAATTTTCTCTTAAGTATTGAATGTACATATTAATTAAATCCACATTATAATAAATTCAGTTAAAGAATTATCATAAATTCTTTAACCATCAAATCTTACAAATAGTTCACAATACCTTTAATGATTCTATTGATCCAAATAATATGTCTACATCAAATTCACATTATGATAAATTCAGGAAATATCAAACTGTTCAAAATCTTACAGGTGGTTCAGAATATTTCTATCTTGCAAAACCAGTTTGCTCCTTATATTTCATCCAAGTAATCTTTCTGCTTAATCCTGAATATATATTAAATTCACATTATGATAAATTTCCTTCAACTTAAATTAAAATTATGTGTATTCTACAATGAATCAGAATATAACTATCACATTTAACACTTAATCAAAATAATTCAGAATACCTTTATCGATTCCTTCAAAAATTCCAAATCTCTCAATTTATATTTGATTTGATTTCTTTTCTTTCAAAAAAAAAAAAAAAAATTCACTTATTTATCTCACACGCGTCTCTTGTTTATCTCATACGCGATCAAGTGCAAGCCAAACACCCCTCCTTCCCCTCCATCATCGCAGCTTGGTCTTTTCCATCGCGATGAGATTAAGTTGTACTCGTGGCGTTTCTGTTCTCCGCAGCTGAGCATTGTTTACGGGGGAGGTGGTAAGAGGCCACGAATCGTGCTCTCTGCCAGCTAGTGAGAATATATTTATTCGTATGTTAAAATGTCGGCAAGCGGTCAAGAGTGTACTCTCTTTAGGCCAACAGGCGGTTCTACGCTGAATTGCAGATACGGTGTAGTTTGATGGTAGTCGCGAAACCGATTCGACGCCGATAACAATTTACATTCGCCGATACCGAACTGGGACACGATGCAGGTGCAACAGCAAAGGAGAAGAAGGTAAATCTTTTTCGACGGTTAACGCAACGTGTAATTAAAATGCGGCCACAAATCTGAAGTCTCTTGTTTGGAGATTATCCATTTGGACACGTGTCTGTGAATAATAAAAAGAGATGTAATGGTTTTAAGTTATAGCTAAGTTGTTGTATCACTTTGTTATACTTTATTTTAATATATGTATATATGTTTGTTTGAGATCACAGTGTGTATGTGAGTATGTATGTGTGCTTTTTTTTCACTTATTGTTAATCTTCTTATCTTTGCATGACAACTATAGAACTCTCTGGAAAGTTATTTGTCATATCAACTTGTTAGAAAAGTGATATAATTTGAAATTTGTATTTGTTGAATTGTTGATTGTTGAGAGAAAATTATTACTTGTATCTTTTATTGATAGAATCTTATAAAATTCTAAAGTTTTCAAATTAAATTAATTTCTAATATTTTTGCACTTTTAACATATATGAATATGCTTTTATATAGCAGATATTTATATATTTAAAATTATAATTGTTAGCATTAACTGAAAATGACTCATGTAATTCAATTTCTTAAATCTTCAGTTGACAAATCAATACTAAACCATTAGAATAATTATTTAATTGATTGTCTTCAGAATATACTATAACATTATAATTTTAATGATATATCAAAAAATGTCATTTTCCTTATTGAATTATAATTTAAATTTATATGCAAGATGCAAAATGAGATTATATAATTTCAAAGCCAAAATCAAACCTTAACATTTATTTTCTCTTAAATCAATCCTCAAAAATCTCCAAATATGATCCACAAATATATCCACAAAAGATATATCACTCTTATATATCAATTTGAACATTTATTTTCTCTAGAACCAATCTTTCAAAAATGATTCACCAACGACCCATATATTCACAAATATACAATATTCATATTTCTGGATTAGTCTTAACCCACAGTAAAGCGCAAGAATTAATTAATAAGCCATGGATCAATCTTGTTTCGATCAAAAGGCAGCAGGTTCGACGATCGGTCGATTTCCATGAGAAGGCTTATCTCTGAGCTTTATCGGTTGCGATACGAATAATTCACGTTTGACATTTCACCGTGGCAACTGGCTCCCTCCCTCGTGAAGCCGGCAAACAAAAATGGAAAGCCACTTCCCCCTCGTGGCCGGTTGAAAACGCTTATTTACATTCTATTTTTCAGCAATGGGCCCCGGGATTGAGTGAAGCGATGCATTTATCGAGGCCTGTACTTTGAGGCACGTTTACCTCGGCCGGAGATATAGGTTGCCTTTTAGATTTAGCTCTTGCCGACCTCTTTCCTCCTGTGGCCATTTTTACGGAAACGAAATTCACAGAGTGGGCAGAGCCGATTCCAGTCTCAGAAGTTCATCCACCGTGTAGCCGAGGTGCTATTGTTCCAGAGCCAGCCGACGGAGACCAGACGATGAGTGGAGGAGGAAGAGGTGGAGGAAGAAGCTAGCAAACGAGGTGGAGGAGGATGCTATCGAGAAAGAGGTGTATCTATATAAGTATGTGTATATATATATGTGAAATGTAACTATATACAGGGTGTCTCGTGATTTGTAGATATTGATCGAAACAAATATACGAAAAAAAGTGAAAAAAGTTTGCGTTATATATATAAGAGAATAGAATTCTCAATGTAAGTGGAGCACCTGTTGCGTGGAGATATTTAAAATCTTGCATTGTGCATGCAATGTCTATTGAAAATCATGAAATAATATGTTTTTAGAATAGAACAAAATCTTCGGATAATCAGATCAATGACAGTATGTTTATAATGGGTTATCTGGAAATGCAAAAATAAGTATATATAATCAATTTTTAAAATGAATTTATGAATTATATTATATTACGGAACACCTTTTATATATGTGAGTATATATGCATATCTATCGATGATAAATATAATAAGAGATGAAAAGTAAGCCTTTCCCTTAGAGTTCAAACGATTCATACGCATCGCCAGAGCGCATGCGTATACACATTAATTTCAATCGGCAGCGAGCAAACTTTTCGTTACAGTCTATTTCGCAAGCCCTCCGCCAATATAAAGGTCATTGATGCGCTGGCGATTCTTGATAATTATTACCTGTGAGATTGTTATCGATCCATCGTAGAGGAATTGCTTGCGGGATATTCCGCAATATTTTAGCTTTTTTTTATTCCATTGGAAAAATTCAACCGATTGAATATGATCGAATCTTGCCTCTAGCACTCTATGAAACAATTACAGTTTACTTTCTTATGGATATTTTTGGATATCAAATGCATTGGATATTTCATGATATAATGTTCCAATGCAGAAAACATAATATAATTATATATGAAATTCTATACCTTTTCAAAATCTATGAAATTTTTCGTAACAATTTTTTAATTCTTTAGAATCTCTTATCTTTTTTATTTCATCTTGATTTGCTTCACTTTGGAGATCTATCACAATAGAAATTTTTCGTGCCACTGGTTTTTAATCGCGATTGGTTACGCCGCATTAAGATAAGCCTAGTGTCATCTACCGGTAATTAGTACAACCTTTTATTCTCGTCGCAAGCGCACGCCTCGGTCAATCACTTAACCAATAAATTCAATTCCATTCCTACGAAGATTATGAATCTATAGATGTAAAAATAGCCAATCACGTGAAAGCAACTTATCATTTAACCCGATTTCTGGCATTCACTAACAATTTCAGACCGTCATGTCAATCAACTCTCCGTCCATCAACCGAACAAACCGAATAAATAATCTAATAACAATCAGACAACCTCATTTTCGACGATTAAGGAAACATCGCACGCCCACCAAGCTCGTTTATCAAAAACCGATCGTTTGCTTTGGGTGTAACGAGTCGGCTCCGGACAGAAAACGCCTTTTGTCCGCCGATTTTTCGTCGTTGAAACGGCAAACGATGCCGTGATTCACAGAACGAATCGGCCCGGTGAACGTACTTACAGCATCGCACAATAATGACGCTCTCGAAAGGCAGCGCCACCACGACCAATACTATGCAACTACACAACATCATATATATATACAAATACGTATCTATAAATACACGCATACAGACGCACAGCAGTACACACAGGTAAACGCAATGTACACATATCGCGACATATATATGTATATGTATGCATACGTATACATACGTATACATACGTATATCTACGTATGGGAACATAGGTATATGTATACACGCGCGTAGTCCGTACACGGACCAATAATTCTCAATCGCCGTTCGGAGCGTTCGCTACGGGCCGCTCGCACCGTCCCTTAAATCTAGCAACGAGGCCGACCTTATCGGGGGCCTTCCACCGTGCGCCATTATTGTGAGATACTGTACGTCCTGATCCGTCGTTTAGAGCCTATCCAGACCGCGAATCTCACGCGTTCGGCAGACTGCTCTCTCTCTCTCTCTCTCTCTCTCTCTCTCTCTCTCTCTCTCTCTCTCTCTCTCTCTCTCTCTCTCTCTCTCTTTTGTACATGTAACCAACAAAAGAGAACGAAACGGAAGATACGAGTAAAACAGAGAAAGAGAAAGAAAGAGGGGGAATTTGAACGAGAAGAAAGAAGAGAAGACGTCTTTCTGTGTTAACCGTAGCGCATGGCCACTTGGACTGGGCACATCGCGGGGGAGGAGTTGAATGTAAGGGGGGTAGTTGAGGGGGAGGGGGCTCAGGTAATCAGAGGCACTAAACCACGATACCGTGCTGGCAGTTAGAGGCCTCTATCTCTCCTGTCGTTGGTGGTACAACACGCCCGGTATTATTTGCAGGCTGCCACATTTGTCGTAGGTGGTCTTGCGACAGTGGCGTCGCGCGGCCCGTATAAACGACGCCGTCTACGATATACCGTGGTTCTCCTTCCTCGCGTTCTTCGTGGATAACGAACGTGTGCCGCTGTTCCAATAGGGTCCACGCGGTTTATACGCTTCTTCTATTCTCAACCCCTCGATCTTCTTCTTTTAGATCTCTTAAATCGTGGCTCCTCGACTCTTCTTTTGTAGTTGAACTAAGCTCCCAGTATATATCCGTGACTGATTAACGAGAGAATTAACGAAGATTAACGCCCATTGCATCAGGCGAAAATTTATAGCCAGTGTACACCGATTCCTGAATTATGGAGTTTATCGATATCTCCCGAGGGATCTATCGGAACGACTCTACCTGCATCCTCGTGAAACGGAGGGGATATTTCTTTTTTTTTTTTTTTTGCTTGGTTTTTTTCTCCAGGATGTTTTTAATGTTCTCGAAGAATTAAAGCGCGAGTCTATCGAGTGTTTTTTATTTTTAATAATTTCTTATCTAATTATTTTTTATTTAATTATTGAATAATTTTTATTTAAATTTTGTTTTGCTCAAAAATTTCTTCTAGGATTATAAATGATTTTTAATAATTATTTTAATAATCGACGATCGAGATTGGTGGTGTGGATGATGATGATGATAATGATAATGATGATGATGGACGAGCGGGCAGCGGTCGATTAGGTCGCCGTATTTATTCCATCATAATCGGGACGGTCGAGATTGATGGAGGAGTAAAAAGCATCGATGGGAGTGGAGGTTACGTACTATAATCGAACACGCTTCCTCCCGCGAAACTCCTACGTAGCCGAACAATTTCGCAAGCCGCGATGAAAGTAGATCTTCGTTGACTCAGGTACAAGGTATTCGACCGTATACCGTGGAATACGTGTAAAACGATGGGCTCTTTCTCCTTTTTTTTCTTTTTCTTTCTCTCTTGTCCGCAGACAATTATGCGAATTATGCTATTTTTATCGAAATTTACATTTTTCTATTTTATAACATTCTATTTTATAAAGTATGCTTTACAATTCATCATACAATTTGAATAATTCTTATTCGAAAAATTGCATTAAAAATTTTCTAAAAATAGATTTAATTCAAAAATAAATGCAAATATCATATTTATCTGTGACCCAGTGACATTATGAGAATACAATTCTAATCGATATTACAATAGAAACATTGTATAAATATAACGTATAAAATATTATAATTCCGTTCAATATGAAATATCCTATATATAATGAAAAAAACAACTTAATGAAAAGACATATCTTTTTCAATATCAAGAAATTTCATTTCGAGCAGGATACTTCCGCAATTGCGTTCGACAATTTTCTGGATATTCTTCTTCAACGAAATGTCAGCGACTTCTTGAAATTCCAATAGAAGATCTCGAAACGAGGCAATTCGACTGTTGACATACGAGCGGCAAAGAGGGGTTAACGGTTAGGGAATGATTAATAAAGATGCGCGGGCACGCGTTCCACCGGATATAAGGCCCACACAGGCCCACCGTAGACGTGTATGTACTTACTCGAGTCTACAAACGCGTCCCTCTATCGGCTGCTTCTCGCCAACTACAGAAGAAAACACGGCACAGGGCCGCGG
>NW_006263372.1:377042-378912 GCF_000469605.1 Apis dorsata
GGTGAGCCGGTGTGCACCATCGGGACGCGTGCGCTCGTGTATCCTCAAGGAATACGCACACACCTGGGCCAGAAGAAGCAGTAACAAGAAGAAGAGGAAGAAGAAGCGAAGAAGGAGAAGAAAGAGAGGGAGGAAGAGGAGGAGGACGCGCGTCCACGTGCATAACTCGGACATAAAANNNGCTCGCTCGCGCAAACTACGGCCCCGTGCTGGGGTACGGATGGACTAACGGATGGACAGACAGACAGACGGATCGACACACAGCACGCGCGCATGAATATGTAGGATGTCTGGAAAAAAAGACGAGGAAAAGTGGGGGCGGCAAACACTCGACGCGCATAGTAATCGAAGCCGCGTCATGCCAATAACATCGCGCGCCTAATGTTCGATCGATCGATCGGCTGACTCGCCACTACAGGGTTTTCCTTGACTCTATGGTAAGTATACGCCGGTGCGCACGCGCGTCGCGCATGCGTATACGCGATAGGTTGGCGCGCGCCACAGTCCTCCGAAGAGTTGATTTACGATGTCTCTACAAAAAAAATAGTGGAAAAAAACATTCGATAGAAAAGAGGTAAGAGGAAAGGAGGATAAGTAAAGAAGATATAGGAAAAAAGATGGGAAGAAAGAGAAAAAAGTGGATTGGAAGTGATGGTAGCGGGGAATGAAACGAGGGGAGACGCGTGTGCCGCGTACGAAGACACGCGCGAATAGCCGTGCTAAAATGGGCGCGGGTAGGTGGCTTACACACGAGCCGGAGTTTACAATTTTCTGCACGATGCTCGTTCGAATGCCTGTAACGTTGCGGATGCCAATTGCCGATAATTCAAGCGTGTACCTACCCACGATATAACGCGTGGCTGCAGACGCTGACAGATTGCTGGGTACCGGGACAAGCCCTCTCAGCGCCGGCCCTCTTTTAGGCGCGCCACGTTTTGGCGCATTCAGTATACCAAAGGATTTAAAGCGTTATGATATAGAGATAAAAATTCGATTTGGACTTTGATCCTTATGTATTATCTATGATGTGTACATTTTTAAAATAGAAATATCATGTTACTTCTATGAATTTAAATCTGTATTATTAAACGTCTTAACTCATTCTATCAAGAATGAGTTAGAACAATTTAAAGTTTTTTGGAATCTGATCGATGATTGATATTTTATGTTATATGATTTATAATTTAAAAATATATTTTTTTTTTTTTTTTTAGAATATTTATCAAATCGAACTATACGTTGCAAGTAATAAACATAAATCACATTTTACAACAAATATCGCAAAAACACTTAAATATAACCCTTTATAGACTCTCGAATAGCAAAGGTAAATTATTCATTCCACGTTTAAAATCCAAGTTTTAAACGAGTTGTTCGCGAAAGCATTTGTTTTCTTTGGTGAAGCTTTAATCGAAAAATAGCGACGACGATGGAAGGTACATACAACCTCTTGACTTCCAATCGCGCATATGCCTTTTAATATTAATGCACTACGTTGGCACCTACGTAAGGAAGCAAGCACACGTCGAGTCGCAACGGTGAATTTACGACGTATTAAATTGCGCTACTCGATATCTTTGTAATTTTCTCCGATGGGCATAAAACTACGTGCTTACGGCCGAAGGAAATAGTCGACCCGAAGGATTCGGCTTTGAACTCATGTTCCACGAGTAAGTCTAATTAAACCCGACCACTTGAATGAAAACAAAGACGTAAAGTCCATCTTTTTCCAAGTACAATCCCTTTCTTATTATATCCTTCAATATTAATATATATGTACTTGTTACACGTTACAAGAATTACAAAATATGCAAAAAAAAAAAAAAAAAAGAGATTATTTTTAATATCAATTATTTTAAATAACAAACTC
>NW_006263372.1:379052-384043 GCF_000469605.1 Apis dorsata
CTAATTATATCGAATTTTCTACCTACTTATTTTATATGAAAAGTTTTTCTACTTTCTTAATAGGTTTTTTAAAATTTTTGGATTTTAACAAAAAAATTATTAATGATTTCAAATTTTTATCGAGTAATACATAAACATTATAAATTAATAATGATTAAATTAAATTTTATAAATTTCAATCGATGAAGGTCGAAATGAATAAATATATGGAAGATTCAATATGTATAACAGAGTAAGAGGAAATTTCATGACTAAGAAAAATTTCGCGTTCTCTTTGTTGCGTTCGTATCTCCATTCACGTGTTGATCACGTGATGAGTAATTAAATTAATAACAACACCAGCATGAAGAGAGTTTTCCGACTTTCTTATTCCCAGAGTTGTCTCGCGACCTCTTTTCAAGTGAAAAAGATTTTACAACCTATCTAACTGTTTACAACTGTGAAAATATCGTCGTTTAGTTCTAGTATGTTTATTTATTTGTTTATAAGCATATATTATGTTAATTTATGACGTTGTAATTCCTACTTTTCCGCGATCCCTTATCTCGAAAATAATTAATTACGTTTCGACATTATGGTATGCAGCAACGATTGGAACGATCGAACGTGGCAAAACCTTTCTAAATACTGTTTCTGTACACTGTTTCTCAGAAATATTTTAAGACAAATCATTACCGATTTAATTTTTTAAACATACTACTTTTCTCACTCGAAAAAGTGATCCACCAGTAATTCAATATTTATTTACTCAAAAATAAAAATCATATAAATTTCAAAAAATCATTCGTAGATTAATTACCAATAATACGATAACCTATACCTCCTTCAACTATTCGATCAAAAATTTTCTATCGTAATAACAACACGAATAAATCGGAAGCGAATCTTGGATTAAAAAAATTCGAAAAAATTTGCAACGTGATCGCGAGATTGAAGAGATCAATTCTAATCAAGGAAAATTAAGGACAGAGAATTAAAAATTTAGAACTTACCGAGCATCTTACTGAGATCGGCGTTGTGGAGATCAGGATTCTCGTCGGCCAATTTTTTGCGCTCGACCTTTGCCCAGACCATGAACGCGTTCATCGGGCGACGTATCCGCTGCTCCTTCAGGCTCCTCTGGGCCGTGCTGCCTGGATGGCACATCTTCACTCCTGCGGGAATCGGCGAGATTCCTTGTTGATACTCCAACGACGGACCAGAAGCTAGCCAAGACATGTCCTCCAATCGTTGCTGCGCTGGTCCGCTCAACATTCCCGGTATCTGAAACAGATTTGTAATTCTCAATTTTCAACTCTTTCCAAATCTTTCGATTTTTCCACTCTCGAATCAATTCCCGATTTTCGATCTTTGATTCTCTTTGGATTTTGAGAAAAAATTATTAACGATTTGAAATTTTTGTCGAGTAATAGATAATCATAAACACTGATGAATTAATGATGATTGAATTAAATTTTATAAATTTCAATCGGTGAAGGTCGAAATGATTGATCTTCGGAATTTTAAATCTTTCGATTTTCTATTCCAAATTGTCGATTTCTCAATCTTCGATTTTCGATAAATCCTTGATTCTCAATAAATCTTTCAATTTTCAATTTTCTTGATTGTTGACCGATTTTCAATTCTCGATTCTCGATTCCTAACCGCTTATTTATTTTTTCGATGGTATCTCGATCATTGAATACAAGATCTTTGAATTATCAGTATTTAGTCAATTGATATTCCTGATACGATTCTCAATTCTCGTTTTCCAGGCCTCCTTTCCCAATTTTTTGAATTTTCATCTAATCCGAATAAAAATTTCAAATTCGAATTTCTTTTTTACTAAAATTTCCTTTAATTTCTTTATTAACAATTTAATTTAACGTTGCACGACAAATCAACGAAAATGATCCGATCCGATCGACATCTTGCCGATAATTACTCGCTTATTAACGAAAACGGGTGAAAGTCGATATTTTCCGATTCCATTAATACGTAATTACTGATAGATATGATCAGTGCGGCTAATGAACGCCGCACGGAAACATGTATACCCAGTATTGTTGCTGGGTAAAAGCTGGTGTTCTGAGGTTCTGCTGGGCTCTCGTTAGAATCAGCATTGTAATATAATGAAAATGAATAATGCGCGTGCACCAATCTCGAAAGAAATGTGAAAACTATTTATCGCGCGATAATGATGGCCGATAAGTGAATGAATACGATGATAAATATTGAATTCTCGTGGGATTATAGAATCTCGGTATTCCGGGTCAAAAATAGATCCGTACGTGAATTCCAAATTTCTTTAATTTTTTTAATCCATTTATGATCATTGCAATCGTTTAAAATATACCTCGAAATCAGGATACATCTTTGGAATCGATGTAAAAATTCCATTTTCCACATAAATTCAATTACTTTGATTTTTTATTTATTTTATTTTTTTTTTTATTTATTTTTTTTTATTTCCACACAAATTCAATTACTTTGATTTTTTATTTATTTTATTTTATTTTATTTTTTTATTTATTTTATTAAACTATATCTCGAAATGAGGATACATCTTTGGAATCAATGTAAAAATCCCATTTTCTATACAAATTCAATTACTTTGATTTTTTTTATTTATTGTTTTTATTTAAGTTAAGTTAATCAACAAATGTTAAATAAATTAATATTAGAACTTTTAATAAATTTATGTTACGTTTCAACGAGCTTCATTCAATAAATTTAAAATTTTCAATAATTTTATTATCAATCCAATCCTTGTCATACGCTTTAATAACTTGGATTCATTATAAAAACGTAAAAAATGAAAATAATCACGATATCAAGAAAGAAAGAAATAATATAATAATCCTATCTATTCTAATGTTAACAATTCCAGTGTGGATCCGGCTTAATCGAAGGAACGCTGTAAAACAGTGGAGAACGTAGGTGTGTGCGCGTTCGAGGTGAAACAGCGTTCCTCGAATGAAAAATATCCTAGAGTCTATGTTCAAAGGTGTTATAACCTGGATCGAGCGTACTGCGTGAACGTACCGAGATGATTTGGGTATCGATGGGCATGGAACTATCGTTGCCATCGATGTTCGACTCGATATCGTAGGCTCTCGACGTAGGTGTCGCATAAAGCGAGGAATGAAGTGCCAAGAGTCCAGGGGAACCGCCATAACTGCTCACTGGCGGTGGTGTCACCTCACCCCTGTCATAATTATCCAGCATCCTGAAAATTCAAATACGAAATTTATTAATCATCCGTGGATTTACAATAGGCGCGAATAGGGTTTGATATAACGATATAAAATAATATGTGCTTGTGTGGTGCGCAAACAGTGCCAGTTAATACGCATGCGCATGATCGATTCGAAATGAAATTAACCTTAAAATAACCAGAATCGGAGAAAATTTGAAACAAGTTGATACAATAATTAGAAAATTGAAATTGAGTGTTTCCTTAAATAAGATATTGAAAATATTAAGTCGATTTAATGTCTAAATCGTAGACAAATATTATTTATTATTTATGTTCATGAACTCGATGTAAATAAAATAATATTTATTTTTCGTTTAATTGAAATGCAATAAACGTTGAAAATAACTGTGTCGTATAATATCGATAATTGCTTATTTGAAATATATATATGAGTAAATTAAAGAAATAAATTTACAATAGAAATATAGAAAGATTGCAGTATTTACGATAATAAATTCTGAATTCGATTTATTTACTAATCTCGATGATTTAGTCATGTTTCTCATGTCATTATTAATTATAACTAATTGTTGACCCAAGAAGAAATGAGTACAAATACAAAGAAAATCGCGTAATTAAAACTTCATTCCAGAAAACGCGAGTCCATGTAGAATCGGCATCAAAAAAGGAATCGGAATATTCGTTCGACTTTCTTTATCGGGAAACAATGAGACCGATCTTTTCCACGGGTATCTCTCCTCATTAAAAATTGTACCTTTACCTTTTTCGATCTTTACTTTTAAACACTCTTGCCACGAAAAATAACTAAATTCGATTAAACACATCGCGTTTCATTCGTGGTTAAAAAAGGACAAAAATCTATCTCGACTAACATTGGCTAGTTAGTCGAAGGTAACCGAAAACAACCAATCGATTGTTAGATCGAAAATTTTAACTCAAGGCAGGTTTACACGTGTCAAAAGTTTTAAGATTAGAATGTGAATACATTTGAGAGTTTAAAATTATCAAAAATTATTTTCAATATAGTGAAAAATAATTATCGAAAACAATTCTCAAAAATATTAATTCTCATATTATACATAATATAAGTGTATAAGTATATCTACTCTCGGATAACCTCAAAGCACCGTTTGTCTGCGAAAAATATAAAAGAATTCTCGAGAGATTTATTCTCAAAACGTATTTGCATGTTTTTTTCACTTTATTTCTCCCGATATATATTTCGCGAAAAATGTTTTCGAAACGACAAGATTCTAACCTCACTTCTTACACTTTCCACATCTGACCACATGACCACACGTAGTAACGTTATATTTTCTGGTAATTAACTAAATTAACCACCTCAACTTTTTGCAACGAATATTCCGATTAAGAGCAAAAGTCAATTATTTCGATTGCTCGACGCGTACGTCTCGCCTTTGGATACGAATTCCGTGACGACGCGGACGGAATACCATTCTCGATACGTTCGATACCGGGACAAACGAGAGCGGTCCGGCTGAAGAAAACAAGAGATCGATTCGTACACGCGGCGGCATTCGTATATACGCGAGGTAATTGACTTTGGCATCTCTGTTTCGTCTTTGTGCCCGTCCACGATCGAAGAGGAACTCTGTGCCGTGGCGCAGCGGGGAGAGAAATCCCCGGTGGGTCGGTGCTCGTGCCTCTCTGCCCGGAGCCGATTGATCTGTCAACCCCGTTAGGAAAAGAGTTGATCGACATGAATGAACCATTCAAGGCCACTTAATGGAATTCCCACGATTGTCCTTAAGGCATAATGCGACCGTGCCGG